>NC_092248.1:24229476-24261976 GCF_036320965.1 Panulirus ornatus | reverse complement strand
TGCTTCCTAGGTAAAGTGTAGGAACTAAATATAGAGATAGAATGTTGGGCATTTGTGTATATGGCATCAATACTGCAGGTGGTGTTCGTCACATACATCTGTGGGATCAGTGAGATAAAAGCTGGTTTCCTCGAGATGGTCTTCTCTTACACGGGGTTGGTACTACTTGGTTGGGTAGGTTTTCAGATGAACATGTGTGAAACGGGAAAAAAAAACTATTGGAATATCTTGATTACTATCAGTGAGGACGGCTGTGCCCACACTGGCTGGGTTACATATGACCCATAGTGACCAGGAGATATGACCTCACAGGCTCACGTCTGACCCACCTCGCAGGACCGAGCGAAATACTAATGTATTTTATACAAATGCCGGAAACTTTAATCTTAAAAGCAATGGACTGATATCATTTCTCGAGAAAACCTAATATTACCGTAATATTACATTGATATCAGAGACCTAAGTAAACGCCACAGAAACATGTATTTTGTGATCCTGGGTCTGGTATTTTCTTATTAGATCGATTTCATAGATCACATGATAATGTTTCTCATTTTTGAACATGACTGTTCGAACACAGAAGATTACGTGTCGATGAATATCACTGAATACTTAACTGATGAATAAGACAATGAATATAGTTTTTGCCAACCCTTGTCAATTGCCCGCAAACCTTCGTCGAGGATAGACGGGATCTAGTGACGCGCTCGCCGACTCGATTTCAAACAGGTCTTCTTGTGTGCCGCTTAGTGAACCATTGAATCATAGTAAAATCCTTGATGATGAATCTAGCTTCTCGAGTTGCCTACACTAATTGCCACTGGGAGTTCACCAGGGACTTTCTCCTCAGAGATGAAGGTGAGTACACTACCTGTTTGTTCTGTGACGTATTTGATAGGCTTTCGGTAGGCGTTAGTAAAAACAGCAAGGCTTTGGAGAAACTAGAGGTTAGGATGACGTGGTGGGAAGAGGAAGCTAGGTTCATAGCGGCGAAAGCGGTTGCGATCCAGGAAACAGACACAGGTATATCATCTAGGGTAGATAGTTTAGATAATAGGATAGCAACCGTAGAGATGAAGCTGGAAGATACTTCCACCTTCCAACCTGCGAGGAAAACTTGTCGTCGCATTACCCAACAACCGAACGAACTCTCCACTCACAATAGGTTTAGTGTACTGGATGATGAAGGATGGTCGTAGCATCATCCCGGGTCGGCCAATCTATAGTCAGACATCAGGACCAGGAGTTCTGCGTTAAGGGTAGAAATAGGAAGGACTAGTGTTATGCTGGTGCTAAGATGGAACACGTCCTAGATAAGTTTGACGACATTGTCTCAAACAATCCCGAGGATGTGATTTTCTCGTTCAGTTGGGGACGAACGAGGCAGTTAATGGGAAGATCGGAAGAAATACTAGTAAGGTATAGGGAACTTATTAGCAACTTTAGGAGGCTTAAAATATCGGTATTGCTGCCAAAGTATGATGTTGATTCCAGTACCCTCAGTAGAATGTTGGGGATAAACAGAAGAATGGAAGCTCTCTGTAGGGAGGAGGATAGTGTGTTTAGTATAGACCTGTGGAACCATTTTCGTCATGATAGATCTCTGTACACTAGGGATTGTCTTCACTTAAATGGAATAGGGAAAGCCCGCCATGGCGGAGTACTGGATGAGAACATTAGGCTTTTTTCGATACAAATAGACTACTTAGGAGACTAAATCACTATAGAGATAACAAAGGAAATAGGAGAAGGGGGGAGGGTGAGGGAGTAGCTGTGGGGGCAGGTTGGGGCGGGGTGTGTATGTGGGGGGGGGGGGGATCTGAGTGTGTACGAGATCTGGGGAACAAGGTAGAGGATGGATGGGACCTTGGCGGTAGGGATCCTCGGCTAGTAGCGGTAACCTCACAGGCAGAGGAATTAGCAAGGAAAGATCAAGTAGGGTCAGTTGGGGACAGCTCTGGCAGTATACAAGTAGCGGGTTAGCACAGCTACAGGTCAACTCTCAGGTAATTTTTAAGAACGATTCTGGTAGGGTCCAGTGCGGGGAGGGTCAGAGTAAGGCAGCGAACCCAAAACAGATGGAGAACCGTCTCTCTCCCGCTGCTGCACACGACGCAGACATTAACAGTGATAATACAAACACACACACACATACCGACAGCACACACAAAAAAGAATCAGTCCAAAAGTCAACTCTAAGGAATATAAGTTTAATATGCACAAACGCCCGGAGCATTATTACGAAACGCGATGAACTTATATCCTATGATGAACTTATATCCTATGATGAACTTATATCCTATGATGAACTTACATCCTATGATGAACTTATATCCTATGATGAACTTATATCCTATGATGAACTTATATCCTATGATGAACTTATATCCTATGATGAACTTATATCCTATGATGAACTTATATCCTATGCAGTTACTGAAAAACCAAACATTATTGCAATCTCAGAAACGTGGGTGAACTCTGAGAATAAACACTTAATGGCCGAGTTAGCAATACCCGGATACAAACTATCAACGAAAGATCGCTTGTACAGGGTAGGTGGCGGAGTTATGATCTACGTTGATAACAATCTAAGTGCTATCAAGATAAGCAAAGTAGACACACACACACACACACACACACACACACACACACACACACTTACGACTCTTTATATTACATTACCGACAAGTTCAAAGGTAAACTACGTTTCGGTGTTATTTACAGACCTCCTAAGCAAAATACGACGATAAGATATTAAAGAATGAAATGAAAACTATAATAAACAGTAAAGATGTTATAACAGTAGGAGACTTCAACAGTCCAAACATAAACTGGAACACGTTAACAGGTGACCGAGAGGGAACGAGACTAACGGAACTGATTGAAGACGCTTTTCTAGAACAATTGACTACAAAACCAACTAGAGGTAAAAACATTCTTGATCTTGGCCTCGCCAGTGACACAATCAACTCTTGCGAAGTAGGCAATTAATGGTTTGTGTCTCCTGTATGTGTTGGAAAGGAATTTATAGTAACTAACCTTAAAAAAGCTTATTTAAGAATATAAGATCATGACGTATAACTTACGTTCTTATAACATGATCAAAACACGTCTTCAACTGATGACCTGTGCGAGGATGCTGGTCTGGATTCATGGCGTTGACAGTCCTGGTCCCGTAGTGTTCTCGGCAATTACGAGAGCTGTTCACTTATCATGGTCTCTAGTTCACTGGTGATGTTTAGCAAATTGTGCGCTCCTTGCTTGTCATAATGATACGTATTGTTTCTGTTTACCGCCGCGGCATACCAACTGATCGCTACGAACAAAACTCGCATAGGTTGGTAGCACTAGTTTAAGAGTTTTGGGGCCAGAAAATGTTGTATGAGTGAGGTAGGAACGACGCCAAGTGATGCGGTGATTCAGTGGCTCACGATGACGTGCAACCGACGTCATCGGTCACGCTACTGAATCACGGCTTGGGATTGGCCGCCGCCGGATGACAGAGCAGACCAAGTGAGGGTTGTGCTGGTGTGGACTGCGTGGCCAGTTGTCACCCAGCATCTGAACGTGTAATCTAAGCTTCTTGAACAAGTGTTGTCTGCCAGAGTTCCAGTCTTTTCTTAACCCTCGACAGTCATCGGCTGTTGTGTTGTTGTTCGACTATCTACAGAGAAGCAACTAGAGATACGACGAAGACGAAACGCATTGTACCTTCCGACCGTAGCGAAGACGATGACACTGGCGAAGAACTAGGCATATGGCTCTTAGTCTTATATATTTCCCACAGGTAATCTCTTTATGGACCAACTGGTCTCATCATCTGTCTGTCTCATGAATCACCAGGTCCTTCTTCCCTGACCACCGCTCTCATCTTCATCACCACCATTCCCTCCCTCCCTGGCCACCATACTCTCCCTCATCACCACCACAACTTCCTCCCTGGCAACCACACCCTCCCTCACCACCGCTACTCCTTCCCTCCATAGCCACAACTTACTAAACGGTGGTTGTCAATGTTCAGTGTTTCCAACCAATCGCCCTCCATTTTCCCTCTTTACACCCTCCATACTTCTGGTACAACATTCCAGCTCAACAACACAATATTGTCCTGGAAATACTTCGCCCCAGCAGCCACCAGTTTCTACACTGCCGAGGAAATTGATAAATTATGGGCACCTTTATGTGGGGAGTTAGCTGTGAGTCTGGCAACATCCCTGTCCATTCTACCAGCTGGGGACGGACTGACAGACAGACAGGAGCGTCTTACTATACTACAAACGATGCAAATCAGAGCTGCTGCCTTACGGTATTGAGGCCTACACCACAGGCCACCTGACGGGGTCACCATGGAAAAGAAAAAATTACCGGTCAGAATAATGTTTAATACTGTCCAGAAAATGTGGATGTTTTCCTCTTTTTATTAATAATGGCGACTGTTGGCTGGCCCAGAAAACAGGACTGCGTCAACATAACTTTTTGCTAATCATAGGGATGGGTCAGCCGTCAGGGATGGGTCAGCCGTCAGGGATGGGTCAGCCGTCAGGGATGGGTCAGCCGTCAGGGATGGGTCAACCGTCAGGGATGGGTCAACCGTCAGGGATGCGTCCGCCGTCAGGGATGGGTCAGCCGTCAGGGATGGGTCAACCGTTAGGGATGGGTCAGCCGTCAGGGATGGGTCAACCGTCAGCACTAGCACATGTCTGTCTTCATTTATACACATCATATTTACCAATGACTTGACAATGTCATTCATGTGTCATGATAAAATCAGATGTAGTTCTTTACACACAACGTAATTAGTTCCAAACCTCAGGTCTATAGTTTTTGCCGACAATGTATGAATAGATACATTCGAGCGAACAGCAGACGAAAGTATAGTAATGAGAGAATATCACACGAGACTGTTTCTGTCATTATAGATATTACGTGAATGAATCATCTTCCCGTCTTAGATCAGAGTACAGTACGTATGTCCATTTCGTTGTGATCTAAACATTACTATACGTGTGCCTTCATAACATGCATAACTCCCTCCGACAGCAAGGATTCGAACCTCTACTAATTGTGTGTTAGTTAGGTACGCCAATAACTAGGCTATGAAGTGGTTAGCGTACCCATCTACCATACAAGTGGTAGAGGTTCGAATCCTTGATATCGTGGGAGGGGGGGGGGCGGCACTGTGTGTGCTCCATGAAAGTGGGCAACCATCTCACCATATTCATACATGCGGGCTAAGACGTGGAAATATGACTTATGATCTGATCTTCCAGAATGGGTGCGCCGTTTTACGCACGCTTTGGTCAGTTCATGGGTCGGTTGCAGAACGCAGGCATCATAAGTTACTGGATCGACGAGGTGATAGCCGGGCAGGTGAGGGAGAAGAGGAAGGCATCACTGGAACCCGAGGCTCGTCCGAAGATCATACTCCAGGTAAACATGACCCTAGGCTGACCCAAGGGTCATACTTCAGGTGCACATGACCCCAGGCTGGATCCAGTGTCATACCCCAGGTAAACATGACCCTAGGCTGACCCGAAGGTCATACCCAAGGTAAACATGACCCTAAACTGACCCGAGGGTCATACCCCAGGTAAACATGACCCCAGGCTGGACCCAGCGTCATACCCCAGGCAAACATGACCCCAGGCTGGACCCAGCGTCATACCCCAGGTAAACATGACCCTAGGCTGACCCGAAGGTCATACCCCAAGTAAACATGACCCTAGGCTGACCCGAAGGTCATACCCCAGGTAAACATGACCCTAGGCTGACCCCAAGGTCATACCCCAGGTAAATATGACCCCAGGCTGGACCCAGCGTCATACCCCAGGTAAACATGACCCCAGGCTGGACCCAGCGTCATACCCCAGGTAAACATGACCTGGTGATGTGGGTCTCCCAGTCCTCTCGTGTATGTTGTACCAAATGTTCAGTTCAGAACATTTGCCTGAATACGTCATCATTCTCAGTACGTGTGGATACAGCAGAAGAATTGGATAAACTAACTCAAAAAGTGAAATATCTGACCCAAGAACACAGAACTTACATCCATCAGATCCGTCATTAACAATTAATGATACTGATTAGAATTACCTGGATGACTATAGAATCAGTCATGGATGGAAGAAACATATAATCTAAATAGCATTAAAGATCTATGAAGGTGCCCATCATGCTGAATGCAAACTTTTCTTCCTTGAAAACAGAGAAACATCCAAAATCGCAAAGGCAGCAGCAGCAGCAGCACTCTGACCATGTATTAATAAATTCAGATCAAAGTTCCAACTTTGTTACAAAGGTTACAGTACAGGGAGCAAGTGAGGCATTACAGGACGTTTGCCAAACTTTTGTAAAGTTCTTCAGGCGATACAGCGGGAGACATCTGGCACAAACTCTATCATGGACGTTTACTTAGTCGTACAACGCTCTTACTTTCTCTACTCAGTTTACGTGTCTTACTTTATTATGTTGATTGTTGGATTCTCTGAGTTTCTTCTGAGCTACTTTGTGAGACAAGAACGTTTTTATTTCACCGTCCGCCACCTTGAATTCGTTTTGAAAACAGACCTAAAGATATAAGCCAGTGCGTATATGTAAGCCAAGATGGTGAGAAAAATATCTATCATCAAGAAAACAGCTGACAAGGAACTCGGAGCCTAGTGCCCGTCTTGATAAAGCTCTGTAAACTTGCGTAGAGAAAATAAGACGTTTTTACGAAACATCAATATGAAACGTACGTATTTTGTTGAAAGCCAGAGAGCCATTACCCAGTCAATGGGTCCATCAATTAACAAAACGGTGACATGATTCAAAACAAAGAAGTTATGACAAAAACATTAGATTACTTTTTTTTCTTTTTGCATCTGTATTTACTACTGAAGACACAGCTCATGTCCAGATGGCAATTTCACTGATATGGGACGGAAGGTTCCAAATGAAATTAACACAAAAGCTGACAACATACCATCAGCAATAAACGTAAGGAAGATAAGCAAAACGGCAGACCCTAATAAGCATATCCGAGGACAATTAAAGAAGCGAAAAAATGAGGCAGTTAAACTCCTGGTTGCTCTTTTCAGTGAGTGGTTTTCTTCGAGAAGAGTTCCGGAACTAACGTAAGTTTGCTTAAGTAACAGCGATATTGAAAAGATACAATAAGCCGCTCCTCGGAAATCATCGTCTGGTTACGTTAACGTCTTTAATGAAGAAAAAAGAAATAGTACATAACCTGATTCGAGATAGAATTGTAAACCATTCAAAGGATCGCCATTTAGCAAAGAATTTTCAGCTTGATTTTTGACGAAATATATACAACAAATCTCCTTGATTTCCATTATGGTAAAATCAACGTGTATGAGAAAATAAATCAGTTGATGTTATATATCGAGATTTTTCATAATTTCTTTTTTTTAAGGTTCGGCATCAAAAGTTACTTGCTAGAATTAAGTCACATGTCATTGATGGGGTTGTACTTCTGTACATAGGATATTGGTTGACTGACCATAAACAAAGAGTTGTGATTAAAGGTATGTCTTTATATCGTTTCTTTCTGTACGTGTTTTTACTACTAACACAATAATCCATAAGTTTCTGTTCTCCTCCACCATCACAAACACATCTCGTTACGACCCAGTAGTCTGTTGCTGTTTGTATTAAGTAACAAGATGTATGCCACAAAGATTAGTTTTGGGACCAAGTCTCTTTCTCGCACATATTTATAATATCGTTGACTGAAATGTAATATATAAAAAAAAATCACTAATCATAAAAGCTGGGAAATCACACATGAACATGAACATCTACAACTTCAAATTGACATAGACAAACTGATGGACTGGCCTCAGAGGTGGCATTTTGATTCTAATATCCATAAATTTTACACATGTGTAGCAAAATCGAAAAGCAAACTACAATATGAATTCTGCTGAACTGCAAAAGCTAAATTAGGAAAAAGACTTGTGCATAATTATCTCTGGTGATCTAAAACCAAGTAAGCAGTGCAGTGAAGCAGTGAAAAGAGCCAACAAAATTCTTGGTTTCATAGGAAGAGCTTTCGAATTTAAGTCCAGGGAAATCATCCTTACTCTTTATATTATATTGGTTCGTCTTCATCTTGAATATTGTGCTTAGCTTTGGTCACCCAACCTTGAAGAAGACATAGACAGAATAGAGGGAGTACAGACAGCGTCAAGCCGTTAAGATGAACCCTAGGGAGAGATGCAAATCCAACGAGAACCGTTTAACGACTTGAATCTATGTAGTTTAGAAAAGAGAAAGTTAAGAGATGACCTACTACAAGTATTCACAATTATCAAAGACTTTGCTAGTTTCCTTCTATCAAGCTGCTTGATTCGTCAGATTTCCCGCTTAGTAAGACAGAAACATGTTGGCAAACCTTTTACCTCGAATGAGGTGAAGCACATTTTCTTTAACATGATTGTTAATATAAAAGATTATTTGCCAGTTAGAGTAGTTGAAGGTAAACTTGACAGATATTTCGCTTCAAGTCACCGACTTACCTTATTTGTACCTTCTTAGTCACAGTTTGTAGGTTGCTCTTTGAGTTATCTGTATGCCTTCCAACTTTTGCCACACTAATCTGTGCGTTTTTAATGTCTTCCACTATCACAAACAACCTCGAAAGGACCAAGCGGTGTGTAGCAGTTTGAAACCCTTTGTATCATCTGTATTGATCCTTTCCACATATTGGTATTGATATTTTTCTACCTGTTCACCTGCTATCAAATGTCCTTTCTTGAGATCCAAGAACACTGAAATGCATTTTGTTCGCCTGCCTGTGTTATACATTCTTTTATTGGGTATATATTCACATCCAAACAATAACATCACTTCTTTCACCCCTCTACCAGAACTGCTGATATATTTTTCTTTATTTCTGTTATAATTCCAACGACTTTTTAGCCATCCTCTGCATTTCATAGCTTTCAAACATCACTGTTGAAGATACTGATACGTTCTATAAGAGATTTATTAACGAATGGTCTGGGATGCTTTAACATGAATCAAATAGGATTTATCTTAAACTCCTCGTCACAAATGTTCTTACTACTTGTACGTAATGCCTGAGGAATGTTGACTGGAGAGATGATTATAACAATATTTTCCTTGGGATAACTTTTCCCCCTAACGTTTAGAGATGTTCTGTGTGTCTGGCCAACAAGTACAAATTTACAAGAACCCTTCTCCCCGTGCTTAACAATTTTGAACCTTCAATGAAATTTATTGTGGAAGTAGAGAATATTGTACGTTACCATTTTCAGATTGATCCTTAGGGTCAGTAAAATGTTTAGGTTCAGCATTTACAGAAAACACATCAAGTTTGTTCATATTTTAATTTTTACTCGGCACAAAATGAATTAAACAGTCATCATTCCAATCGAGTTTCCATAGGGCATTATGTATGGGAGTCCCAAAATCTATGGATAAAGAATTTAATAAAAAATATGCCAGTTGATCCAAGCTAAAATATCCTAGATATTTCTTTGATAGATTTCTTAATTTGACAAAGAAATCATTTCATAGAGATAACCCGAAACCTTTTTTGATACCAGTTTTACTTAAGTTTCCTACGTACTCAGAGTCTTTGTGAATGTATCCCTCAGCAATAATAATACTATTAAGAAAATTTCAATCTAAGACACGGCAGAGAACTGCGAGCTGTGTTCACAAAATACCTTGTAAAAACTGTGATATGTTTGAGATTGTGCTGACTGATAAGGATCTTTCTGGTGCACTTAAGCAACAATATATTGTGTAAGTACAGGAGTATATTTCAATGTTTTGTTAATTTGTGTTAAAAATCATGACCATTGTTTTGAATAGATACGTGCACCTTCAATTTTAGCTTGTAACTCCTTCATCAAGAGATATGTTATTGAAGCTTCCCTTATGAAAAGCAAAAAGAATTATAATATGAATATTAGAGAAGGTCTATACACACTGGATGGCTCTATTGTAAGGAAATTCTGAAAACAGTTTCCCATCTTTTCCACGCAATATGTTTGTAATAGACACGGTGACACAGGCGAAAACCATAAACGACAAAAACATTTGTACTCACTATCTTAGCTTCGCCTCTTTTATATTGACTTATGATGACTGTTTCATTTTCCTATCTCCTCTGAAAATGTAATTTAAACGAAAGTTAAATCGGGACTAAGCGTGTTTCATTTTTCCACGTGGTTTTCAGCATATATAATCATATCAACCTTCAACAGCCAGGATCGAACGGGGACACCTGCGTGACGAGTGGGAGCGCTACTGCTAGGCTATGATCGTCACTAATAGGGATATGACTATTTGAATACTATGTAGTTGAATACCCTTCGTCTCGCGTTGGTGAGCAACAGGTGTCTACACCGGTCATTTCCCATCAGGCTCACACAACCAGCAGATAGCGATTTACCGAGCCAACTGTACAACAAGGAGGTATATGAATACGAACAAAGTGCATATGAACGGTCACTTTTACAGACCATGGCCTCCAACAGCCAGGATCATAGGCTCGCAGTAGCGCCCCCGCCTGCCACACAAAGGTCCCAGGTTCGATCCTGGCTGTTAGCGGGCCATCAAAGAACTGTATGGCGGTGGTCATGTTTGTTTACATATTCATGACAGGTACTTTCTGTCTAATGTGACTAGCTTCTAATATCTATAGTCTCCTACGATATCTAGTCATGATTCTGGTTTTATTCACTATGGTCTCCCTCATTACTCTCGTTCCATGCTTTTGTTATTGTTGTTGTCTGATTCCAACTTCTTGTGAATGTGCGAGGGGCGGCGGCTCATGGTGCAGGTTTTACGTCCAATTTAGCTTATGTGAAGCTGACGGTCTTTAATTTTGCAACGGTATATATATATATATATATATATATATATATATATATATATATATATATATATATATATATATATATATACTGTTGGAAAATTAATGTGAGAAATACTTAGAAAAGCAAATGGATTTGTATGTAATATTTATGGATCTGGAGAAGGCATATGATAGAGTTGATAGAGATGCTCTGTGGAAGGTACTAAGAATATATGGTGTGGAAGTAAGTTGTTAGACACAGTGAAAAGTTTTTATCGAGGATGTAAGGCATGTGTACGTGTAGGAAGAGAGGAAAGTGATTGGTTCTCAGTGAATGTAGGTTTGCGGCAGGGGTGTGTGATGTCTCCATGGTTGTTTAATTTGTTTATGGATGGGGTTGTTACGGAGGTGAATGCAAGAGTTTTCGAAAGAGAGGCAAGTATGCAGTCTGTTGGGGATGAGAGAGCTTGGGAAGTGAGTCAGTTGTTGTTCGTTGATGATACATCGCTGGTGGCTGATTCATGTGAGAAACTGCAGAAGCTGGTGACTGAGTTTGGTAAAGTGTGTGAAAGAAGAAAGTTAAGAGTAAATGTGAATAAGAGCAAGGTTATTAGGTACAGTAGAGTTGAGGGTCAAGTCAATTGGGAGGTAAGTTTGAATGGAGAAAAAACTGGAGGAAGTAAAGTGTTTTAGATATCTGGGAGTGGATCTGGCAGCGGATGGAACCATGGAAGCGGAAGTGAATCATAGGGTGGGGGAGGGGGCGAAAATCCTGGGAGCCTTGAAGAATGTGTGGAAGTCGAGAACATTATCTCGGAAAGCAAAAATGGGTATGTTTGAAGGAATAGTGGTTCCAACAATGTTGTATGGTTGCGAGGCGTGGGCTATGGATAGAGTTGTGCGCAGGAGGATGGATGTGCTGGAAATGAGATGTTTGAGGATAATGTGTGGTGTGAGGTAGTTTGATCGAGTAAGTAATGTAATGGTAAGAGAATTGTGTGGAAATAAAAAGAGCGTGGTTGAGAGAGCAGAAGAGGGTGTTTTGAAGTGGTTTGGGAAAATGGAGAGAATGAGTGAGGAAAGATTGACCAAGAGGATATATGTGTCGGAGGTGGAGGGAACGAGAAGTGTGAGACCAAATTGGAGGTGGAAAGATGGAGTGAAAAAGATTTTGAGTGATCGGGGCCTGAACATGCAGGAGGGTGAAAGGCGGGCAAGGAATAGAGTGAATTGGATCGATGTGGTATACCGGGGTTGACGTGCTGTCAGTGGATTGAATCAGGGCATGTGAAGCGTCTGGGGTAAACCATGGAAAGTTGTGTGGGGCCTGGATGTGGAAAGGGAGCTGTTGTTTCGGGCATTTGCATGACAGCTAGAGACTGAGTGTGAACGAATGGGGCCTTTGTTGTCTTTTCCTAGCGCTACATCGCACACATGAGGGGGAAGGGGGATGGTGTGGCGAGGTGGCGATGGGAATGAATAAAGGTAGACTGTGAATTGTGTGAATTGTATGTGTCTGTGTGTGTATATATATGTGTACATTGAGATGTATAGGTATGTATATTTGCGTGTGTGGACGTGTATGTATATACATGTGTATGGGGGTGGATTGGGCCATTTCTTTCAGTTAAGTTATCATCATTTCAATCTATGTTCCTTAGGGCATTAGGTATTTGCAGTCCAGAGTTTCTTGATGAGTTTGAGAAGATAAATTCTATTGGATCTAAGTTAAAGTACCCTAGATCTTTCATTGATAAATCCCTTAAGTTAGCAAAGAAATCATTTTATAGAGTTAAACCCAAACCTCCCATTGACACCAAGAATCTTTTAGTTCTCCTTTTTGATAATAATTTCACTTTCCTTCCCATTTTGCTTAAATCCTTTAATGTAAATGTTGCCTTTAGCAACAATAATAATATAAAGAATATCTTAATCAGGAATTCACCAGAAAATTCTCTTGGTTGCATCTATAAAGTGCCTTGTGGAAATTATGATAAATTTTATGTTGGTCAGACTGGTAAGGATCTTCTGTTAGACTTAAGCAACATGAATATAGTATAAGAACGGGACAAGAATCAAATGCCTTGTTTAGTCACGTTTATACCTATGATCATTGTATTGACTGGAATAATGCCATCTCAGTTATTAACTCCAATTCTATTACCAAGAGAAATATCATTGAATCTTCTATTATTAAATACAAAAAGAATTATAATCTTGATATTAGTGATGGTCTATACAAATTAGATAACTTTAGTGTTGATAAAATTTGTAAGATAGTAAGTTTTTGAACGCTCGTTGTATGTTTTGGACAATCACATGTTTACCAAATGGTGTCCTAGCTTCGTCTCTTCGATGTATATCAACTGACTTATATTTTTCTCTTGTGTCTCCCCTGATTATGTGACTATTACACGAAAGTGCACATGGGAACTTCTCGTGTTTTCTTTTTCCCCGTGGACTCATAGGAATATCTTGATCACGCACAAAATTGTGATCCTATCCTATATATATATATATATATATATATATATATATATATATATATATATATATATATATATATATATATATATATATGATGCATATGCTCGTATATTTATCATCCTTCGTCTCTCATGTGTAGGAGGATAGCAGTCAGGTGGTGCTGGGGTTGGAGCACCTGCAGGGAGCCTTCTATCTGTTGCTTTTGGGCTCCGGCCTCGCCTTCCTCACCCTGTTTGGGGAGAACCTCGCCCGCTCCTGTCCTTCAGTAAGGCACTTCGAGGCTTCACGTCAAGCCGGAGGAATGATGTGGTCGTTTAAGAACAGATTCCTGTGATGATTTCAAACATTTGGTGTCAGTTCTCAGCAGAAGCAAAACTTTTCGCGTCAGGATCTGTAAGCAGCAAGATATATAAAACCTGTGATAAGAAACTAAACAAAACCAAATTCATGAAAATAAATGATGGAAAAGTAAGTGGTCCTCTCATACATTGTGAGCGTTGTTCAACATTTTCGAATGATATCGTTTTCCATGTTTTTTCTTTTCGTTTGAGCCTAATGTTTATATTTTCTATCATTCAACAATGTAGTTGTGTTCTCTATGGAAAATGATAACTAGGGATGGATAAAAGTTTTATGAAAAATAAAGACAAAATTATAAACTGTCAAATCACCAGTCTGATTTTCGTATAACTTTTGCGAAATAGCAAATATGAAAATGGCTCTGTAAATGTAAAATTAATAAATGTGGAATTAAAGTCGACGATGTCATAGATTTTCTCCATAAAAGAACGACCCCGTTTCTAATATATTGTTTTTTGTATGTTGCAACTTCATTTCGTTTCCATTTCAAAACCAAATCATATGTTCATTATCATATCATTGTGCTTTTATATCTAAGATATATCATGTGAAACAGATATAAGAGGGATGTTATGCACACCAGCAAAGAAGTTACGTACACCAACATGAAAATTACGTACACCAGCATGAAAATAAGTGACAACGGAAATGGATCTTATAATCTTGTATACAATACACTAGTTTGAAAACACACATTTATGCAAATTAGAACATTCCTTCTTAATAACTAGATTAGTATGAGCCAACATTATACACTCAACATCAGGATTTTGTTTTATGATAAATACAAGTGACCAGTTACCAGATAAGCTTATTGTGGATTCCATGAGACAAACTATGTACCAGTGAGTCTTCATAGTAATGTTAAGTTACAAGAAGAATACTAAAAATCCAGCCAAGACCTATGAGGAATCAGGAGCAATTATGTACTTCATCTACCATACGTTACCTGGAACAACAGACAGTTATGAAGTATGGAAGATGTCAGACATCATCAACGGTTGTGAAGTATGGAAGATGTCAGACATCATCAACGGTTGTGAAGTGTGGAAGATGTCAGACATCATCAACGGTTGTGAAGTATGGAAGATGTCAGACATCATCAACGGTTGTGAAGTGTGGAAGATGTCAGACATCATCAACGGTTATGAAGTATGGAAGATGTCAGACATCATCAACGGTTGTCAAGTATGGAAGATGTCAGACTTCATCAACGGTTGTGACGTGTAGTAGATGTCAGACATCATAGGCCGATTTATTGAGACCTTACTTGAGGCTGGCACACATCAACCTAGTTGCCAAACTGACAAACTCATGAAACTCATTATCATTTTCTATACTCGTTTCCCGTTTCCTGCATTCGTTCACAGCCACTACTTAGTTGTCATGTGTAATACAGGGAACCTGCAGCTACCAATCCATATCCAGGCACAACAGATATTCGCACAGGTCTCCCGGTAACCTCATGTGCCCTGGTTCAGTCCAGTGACAAGATGTAGCTCACTCTATGCCACATCGCTCCAGTCCATCTGTGATAATATGTAGCTATAATCCATGTTTCTTTCTCGCTGTTGGAGTGAGCCAGAGATGGTATTCTCTGACATATTTCCAGAAAGAATATATATCAAATCAGGAACGTAATGTGCAGCTACATCTGAGCAAGACACACTAGTTATGGTTTGATGAAGCTTGACCACAACGAAGTTGACCATACTTTCTTGGTACTGTAAATGAGCAAGTTAGCCATACTTTCTTGGCATTGTAAATGATCCAGTATATCATACTTTTTTAGCGTCGTAAATACTCAAGTTAACCATTCTTTCTTGGCATTGTATGTGACCAGGCTAACCATATTTTCTTGGTATCGTAAATGATCAAGTTAACGATATTTTTCTTAGTATTGCAAATGATCAACTCAGCGATACCTTCTTGTATCGTAAATGATCAAGTTAACCATATTTTCTTGGTATCGTAAATGAACCAGTGAACCATACTTTTTTGGTAACGTGCATGATCAAGTTGACCATATTTTCTTGGCATCGTGAATGATCAAGTTAACTTTATTAACTTGGTATAGTAATTGATCAAATCAACTATATTTTCTTGGTAAATTAAATGACCAAGTTCACCATATCTTCTTGGTATAGTTAATGATCAAGTTAACCATATTTTCTTGGTATCGTAAATGATCAAGTTAACCATATTTTCTTAGTATCGTATATACGATGAAGTTGACCATACTTTCTTGGTATCGTAGATGATTAACTTGACCATAATTTCTTGGTATCGTAAATGATCAAATTAACAATATTTTCTTGGAATCGTTAATCATCAAGTTACCTATACTTTCGTGGTATTGTAAATGATCAAGTTAACCATACTTTCTTGGTATCATAACTGATGAAGTTAAACATATATTCTTGGTATCATCAATGATCAAGTTAACCATATTTTCTTGGTATCGTAAATGATCAAGTTAACCATATTTTCCAGGTATCTTCAATTATCAAGTTAACCATATTTTCTTGGTATTGCAAATGATCAAGTCAACGATACTTTCTTGGTATCATAAATGAGAAAATGAACCATATTTTCTTTGTATCGTTGATCATCAAGTCAAGGATACTTTTTGGTATCGTAAATGATCGATTTGAAAATACTTTACAGGTAGGGTAAATGACCAAATTAACCATACTTTCTTAATATTGTCAATGATCAACTTAACCATACTTTCTTGGTATCGTAAATGATCAGGTAAATCATACTTTCTTGGTATCGTAAAAGATAAAGTTAAGCATACTTTCTTGGTATAGCAAATGATCAAGTTAACCATACTTTCTTGGTACCGTAAATGATCAAGTTAACCATATCATCTTGGTATTGTAAATGATCAGGTTAACCATATTTTCCTGGTATCGTAAATGATCAATTTAACTATATTTTCTTGGTAACGTAATTGATCAAGTTAACGATACTTTCTTTGTACCGTAAATGATCAAGTTGACCATCTTTCTTGGCACTGTAAACGATCAAGTATATCATACATTTTTGGTATCGTAAATACTTAACCATTCTTTCTTAGCATTGAATATGATCAAATTAATCATACTTTTTTGGTATTGTAAATGATCAAGTTAACCATATTTTCTTGGCATTGCAAATGATCAAGTTAACGATACCTTCTTGTATCATAAATGATCAAGGTAACTATATTTTCTTGGTATCGTAGATGATCAAGTTAACATACTATCGTGGTATCGCAAATGATCATATGAACTATGCTTTCTTGGTATCGTAAATGATCACTGAACAGTACTTTCTTGGTATCGTAAATGATCACTGAACAGTACTTTCTTGGTATCGTAAATGATCACTGAACAGTACTTTCTTGGTATCGTAAATGATCACTAAATAGTACTTTCTTGATATCGTAAATGATCACTGAACAGTACTTTCTTGGTATCGTAAATGATCAAGTTAATCATATTTTCTTGGCATCGTAAATGATCATGTTAACTATATTAACTTGGTATATTGAATGATCAAATTAACTATATTTTCGTGGTATCTGAAATGATCAAGTTAACCATATTTTCTTGATATCGTAAATGATCAAGTTAACCACATTTTTCTTGGTATCGCAAATGATCGAGTTAAGCATATTTTCTTGGTATCGTATATGATAAAATTGGCCATACTTTCTCGGCATAGTAGGTGATAAAGTTAACCATACTTTCTTGGTATCGTAAGTAATCAAATTAACGATACTTTCTTAGTATCGTTAATTATAAAGTTACCTATATTTTCGTGGTATTGTAAATGACCAAGTTAACCATACTTTTTTGTTATCATAATTGATAAAGTTAAACATACTCTCTTGGTATCGTAAATGATCAAGTTAATCATATTTTCTTAATATCGTAAAGTATCAAGTTAACGAAAATTTCTGGTATCATAAATGATCAAGTTAAACATACTTTTTCGGTATTGTATCTAATCAAGTTAACCATACTTTCTTGGTAACATAAATGATTAAGTTAACCATACTTTCTTGGTGCCTTAAATGATCAAGTTAACAATACTTTCTTTTTATCGTATATGATATAGTTAACCATACTTTCTTGGTACCGCAAATGATCAAGTTAACCATACTATCTTGGTAATTCAAATGATCAATTTGACCACACTTTCTTGGTATCACAGATGATTAAGTTAACCATACTTTCTTAGTATCGTAAATGATCGAGATAACGATACTTTTTGATATCGTCAATGATAAGTTAACCATAGTTTCTCAGTATTGTAAGTGATCAAGTTAAACATACTTTCTTGGTACTTTAAATGATTATAATAACCATACTTTCTTTGTACCGTAAATGATTATGTTAAAGATATTTTCTTTGTATTTAAATGATCAAGTTAATCATACTTTCTTGGGATCTTAAATGATCAAGTTAACCATGTTTTCTTGGTATCTTAAATGATCAGGTTACCCATATTTTCTTGTTATCATAATTTTTGATATCGTAAAAGATAAAGTAACCATACTTTCTTAGTATCGTAAGTGATCAAATTAACCATACTTTCTTTGTATTGTAAATGATCAAGTTAACGATACTTTTTTGGTACAGTAAGTGATCAAGTTAACCATACTTTCTTGGTTTCGTAAATGATCAAGTTAAACATTCTTTCTTGGTATAGTAAAGGATGAAGATAGTCATACTTTTATGTTATTGTAAATTATCAAGTTAACCATACTTTCTTGATACCACAAATAATTAAGTTAACCATACTTCCATGGTATCATAAATGATCAGGCTATCCATACTTCTTGGTATCGTAAATGGTCATGTTAACGATACTCTCCTGGTATCGTAAATGATCAAGTTAACCTTACTTTCTTGATATCTTAAATGATCAAGTTAACAATTCTTTCTTGTTATAGTAAATGATCAAGATAATCATACTTTATTGGTATTGTTGATGATCAAGTAACCATACTTTCTTGATACCACAAATAATTAAGTTATCCATACTTTCTTGGTATCGCAAATGATGAACTTAACAATAGTTTCTTGGTGAAGTAAATGATCTAATTAACCATACTTCTTTGTATCGTAAATGGTCAGGTTAACGATACTTTCCTGTTATCGCAAATTATCAAGCTACTCACATTTTCTTGGTATCTTAAATAATCAGATTTACTATGCCTTCTTGGTATCGTAAATTATCAAGTTAAAAATATTTTCTTAGTAATGTAAATGATCAAGATAAAAATTTTCTTGGTATCGGAAATGATCAGGTTAAACATATTTTCTTAGCATCGTAAAGAACCAAGTTAACGAAACTTTTTGGTATCATAAATGACCAAGTTAACCATACTTTTTCGGCATTGTAAATGAACAAGTTAACCATACATTCTTGGTATTGTAAGTGATCAGGTTAACCATACTTTCTTGGCATCGTAAATGATCAAGTTAACAATATTTTCTTTTCATCGTAAAGGATATAGTTAACCATACTTTCTTGGTACCGTAAATGATCAAGTTAACCGTACTTTCTTGGTAACTTAAATGATCAATTTAACCATATTTTCTTGGTATCGTAAATGATCAAGTTAACAATATTTTCTTTTTATCGTAAATGACATAATTAATCATACTTTCTTGGAACCGTGAGTAATCAAGTTAACCAAACTTTCTTGGTAACTTAAACGATCAATTTAACCATACTTTCTTGGTATCGTAAAAGATTTAGTTAACCAAACTTTCTTGGCATCGTAAATGATCAAGTTAACGTTCCTTTTTGGTATCGTAAATGATCAAGTGAACCATGCTTTCTCGGTTTTGGAAGTGATCAAGTTAAACATACTTTCTTGGTATTTCAAATGATCGTATCAACCATGCTTTCTTTGTAACGTAAATGACTATGTTAACCATACTTTCTTGGTATCTTAAATAATCAAGTTAACCATACTTTCTTGGTATCGTAAATGATCAAGTTAAGCATATTTCTTGATATCTTCAATGATCAAGTTAACCAAATTTTCTTGTTATCATTTTTTTTTTTGGGGGGGGGGGTATTTTTCTCAGTATTGTAAGTGATCAAGTTAAACATACTTTCGTGGAATTTCAAATGATCATATTAACCATACTTTCTTTGTACTGTAAATGACTATGTTAACCATACTTTCTTGGTATCTTAAATAATCAAGTTAACCATACTTTCTTGGAATCTTAAATAATCAAGTTAACCATACTTTCTTGATACCTTAAATGATCAAGTTAACCATACTTTTTTGGTACCGTAATTGATCAAGTTAACCATACTATATTGGTATCGTAAATGATCAAGTTAGACATTCTTTCTTGGTATAGTAAATGATTAAGATTATCATACTTTCTTGGTATTGTAGATGATCAGGTTAACCATACTTTCTTGCTACCACAAATAATTAAGTTAACCATACTTTCTTGATACCACAAATGATTAAGTTAACCATACTTTCTTGGTATCATAAATGATCAGGTTAACCATACCTCTTGGTATCGTGAATGGTCATGTTAACGATACTCTCCTGGTATCGTAAATGATCAAGTTAACCATACTTTCTTGATATCGCAAATGATCAAGTTAACGATTCTTTTTTGGTATAGAAATGATCAAGGTAATTGTACTTTCTTGGTATTGTAAATGATCAAGTTAACCATACTTTCTTGGTATCGTAAATGATCAGCCTAACCACACTTTCTTGGTGTCGCAAATGATCAAGTAACCATACTTCTTGGTATCGTAAATGATCAAGTTAACCATAATTTCTTGGCATTGTAAAGTTAGCCATATTTTCAAGTTAGCCATATTTTTTGGTATGGCAAATGATCAAGTTAACCACATTTTATTGGTATTTATGTGATTAAGTTAACCGTACCTTATTGGTATCGTAAATAATCAGTTAACCATATTCTCTTGGTATCATAAATAATCAAGTCAACCATACTTTCTTGGTATCGGAAATTATCGTTAATCATATTTTTTAGTATTGTAAATGATCAAGATAAAAATACTTTCTTGGTATCGTAAATGATCACGTTAACCATATTTTCTTGGTATCGTAAAGTATTAAGTTAACGAAAGTTTTTGGTATCGTTAATGATCAAGTTAACTATACTATTTCGGTGTTGTAAATGAACATGTTAGCCTTATTTTACTGGTATTGTAAATGATCAAGTTAAGCGTATTGTCTTGGTATCGTAAATGATCGGGTGAACCATACTTTCTTTGTATCGTAAAAGATATAGTTAACCATACTTTCTTGGTACCGTAAATGACCAAGTTTACCATACTTTCTTGGTACCTTAAATGATCAATTTAAACATACTTTCTTGGTACCGTAAATGGTTAAGTTAACCATAGTTTCTTGGTATCGTAAATGATCAAGTTAACGATACATTTTGGTATCGTAGATGATCTAGTTAACCATACTTTCTAGGTATTGTAAGTGATAAAGTTAACCATACTCTCTTGGTATTTCAAATGATCAAATTAGCCATACTTTCTTTGTACAGTAAATGATTATGTTAACCATACTTTCTTGGTATAGTAATTGATCAAGTTAACCATATTTTCTTCGTATCGTAAATCACCAAGTTAACCATATTTTCTTGTTATCATAAATGATCAAGTTGACCATGCTTTCCTGGTATTGTAAATGATCTTGTTAAACATACTTTCTTGGTATCGAAAATGATAAAGTTAAACATACTTTCTTGGTATGGTAAATGATCAAGTTAACCACATTTTGTTGGTATTGTAAGTAAGTAAGTAAACCGTACGTTATTGGTATCGCAAATAACTAAGTTAACCGTACTTTCTTGGTATCGTAAATGATCAAGTTAACCATACTTTCTTGATATCGGAAATTATCAAGTTGATCATATTTTCTTAGTATTGTAAATGATCAAGATAAAAATACTTTCTTGACATCGTAAATGATCAAGTTAACCATATTTTCTTGGCATCGTAAAGTATTAAGTTAACGAAAATTTTGGTATCGTAAATGATCAAGTTAACCATACTATTTCGGTATTGTAAATGAACATGATAGCCATATTTTCTTGGTATTGTAAATTATCATGTTACCGTATTTTCTTGGTATCGTAAATTATCAAGTGAACCTTATTCTTTTTGTATCGTAAATGATATAGTTAACCATACTTTCTTAGTACCGTAAATGACTAAGTTAACCATACTTTCTTGGTACCTTAAATGATCAATTTAACCATACTCTTTTGTTATCGTAGATGGTTAACTTAACCATACTTTCTTGGTATCGTAAATGATCAAGTTAACGATACTTTTTGTTATCGGAAATGATCTAGTTAACCATACTTTCTCGGTATTGTAATTGATAAAGTTAACCATACTTTCTTGGTATTTAAAATGATCAAATTAACCATACTTTCTTTGTACCGTAAATGATCATCTTAACCATACTTTCTTGGTATAGTAATTGATCAAGTTAATCATATTTTCTTGGTATCGTAAATTATCAAGTTAACCATATTTTCCTGTTATCATAAATGATCAAGTTGACCATGCTTTCTTGGTATCGTAAATGATCTTGTTAAACTTACTTACTTGGTATCAAAATTGATAAGTTAACCAGACTTTCTTGGTAATGTAAATGATCAAGATAACCATATTTTTTCGTATATTAAATGATCAAGTTAACATACAAAAATTTTTGGGTATTGTAAGTGATGAAGTTAATCATACTTTTTCGTATCGTAAATGATCAAGTCAACCATACTTTCTTAGCATTGTAAATGATCAAGTTAGCTATATTTTCTTGGTATCGTTAATGATCAAGCTAATCATATTCTACTGGTATTTCAAGTGATCAAGCTAACCGTACCTTATTGGCATTGTAGATAATCAAGTTAACCATACTTTCTTTGCAATGTAAACGTTCAAGTTAACCATTCTTTCTTGGTATCGTAAATGAGCTAGTTAACCATATTTTCTTGATATCGTAAATGATGAAGCTAACCATATTTTCTTGGTATTGTAAATGATCAAGTTAACCCTACCTTACTGGTATCGTGAATAATCAAATTAATCACACTTTCTTGGTGTCTTTAATCATCAAGTGAACTATACTTTCGTGGCATCGTAAATGATCAAGTTAACCATACTTTCTTGGTGTCGTAAATGATCAAGTTAACCATGCTTTCTTGGTGCCGTAAATGATCAAGTTAACGAAACCATAGAAAGGTGTCTGGGGCCTGATCGTAGATAGGCGTCTGTGGTTTGCACCTGACAGATAGAAAATCGACGTAAACTAAAGAGACATTTCTTATTTTGATCTTATGAATCTGTTTAGGAAAATACATAAAACTCTTCATAGAATTCATCAGTTTATTAAGAACATAATGTATTTGGATGGAAACTATGTGAAAAATTATACAATTTCGAGTTATATAATCAGTGAACTTTATTCGGATAAACCCTCATGTTCAACGAAAATTAAATCTTTCATGCAAAAGTTTTAGAGTCTGTTTGCTTGATATCAATGTACAGGATCGAGTTCTGAACTCTGGATAAATTCATAGATTAAGTGTCGCTCGCACCTTATCCTTATAAGTTGATCAAAATCTATTTCATTTGCACAGAGTAGCTCTGCAAAAGGAAATTTGAAAATGCAAGTATGTTTGACATTTTCAGTTTCTGACCTTCAGAAGTCCCTGTAGTCCAATTGTGAACTGAGAAAGCTGACAAACAAAGTCATTCAAATCATTAGACAGTGAGTGGTAATCAACTTTTAGAATTAGCCCCATTTAGAACAGATGCACTGATCTAATGTTGTATGCTTCTCAAAATCCCTGTTTCACTTGTTGGTTACTTAGAGTAGAATACTTCATGATTGTGAATTCAAAAAACCGATGTTCATCTTTTTACACCATACTTAATCATCGTTTTCCATGTTTGCGAGGCAGCGCCAGGAACATGCAAAGAAAGACTGCATTCGTTCACATCCATTCTCTAGCTGTCATGTGTAATGCACCGAAATAGCGGTTCCAACAATGTTATTGGTTGCGAGGCATGGGCTATAGATAGGGTTGTGCGAAGGATGTGTTGGAAATGAAATGTTTGAGGACAACATATGGTGTGAGGTGGTTTGATCAAGTAATGAAAGGCTAAGAGAAAGATGCGTTATAATAAAAAGAGTGTGGTTGAGAGCGCAGAAGAGGGTGTGTTGAAATGGTTTCTACACATTGAGAGAATGAGTGTGAAAAGATTGACAAAGAAGATATGTCTGTCAGAAGTGGCGGGAACAAGGAAAAGCGGGAGACGATATTGGAGCTGGAAGGATGAGGTGAAAGAGATTTTTAGCTATCAAGGGCTGAACATACAGGGAAGTGAAAGGTGCTCAAGGAATAGAATGAATTGGAACGATGTGCTATACCGGGGTCGATGTGCTGTCAATGGTCTGAACCAGGGCATGTAAAGCGTCTTGGATAAACCATGAAAAGTTTTGTTGGGCCTGGATGTGGAAAGGGAGCTGTGGTTTTGGTGCATTACATATGACAGCTAGAGACTAAGTGCGCACGAATGTGGCCTTTGTTGTCTGTTCCTGGCACTGCCTCGCTGGGGGGGGGTTCATGTGTGGCGGGTTGGCGACGAGAATGGATGAAGGCAGCAGGTATGGATATATACATATGTATATATGTATATGACTGTGTATTCATATGAATGTATAGGTTGAAATATATATGTATGTATATGTGCGTGTGTGGGCGTTTATGCATATACATGTGTATGTGGGTGGGTTTGGCCATTCCTCGTCTGTTTCCTTGCGCTACTTCACTAACGCGGGAGATAGCGATTATGTGTAATAGATAGAATACAAATAGAAAATGAATATATGCAAAATGTTATGTCATGCAGAGGATAAATATGGTGAACAATTAGCTTGAAAGTAAAGTATATCATGAGTCATCATGTTATCAACACTTGAACACCAAGCGACCAAACTCCAAAAATTTAACCCCTACCCCGAACCAGCCAACCAAAATAAAAACATACCAAACTTTCCTTCATGCATCGTATCAGTATCTAATCTTTTCCACATTTGCAACCGCATCAGATCTTTGGCCTGAGGTCTGGTAATGGTGTGCTGGATGTTAGGGATCACTCGTGAGGCAGTGGGAGAGGCTCTCCCACACCAGGGTGACAAGAGCAATGCTTGAACCAAACAGCAGCACGTAGAAGGCTCCTTGCAAATGCTCAAGCCCCAGTGACACTTGGCTGCTGTCCTCCTGAAAATTGGCGACGAGAATGGATGAAGGCAGCAAATATGAATATCTACATATATATATTTATATATATGTATATATATATATATATATATATATATATATATATATATATATATATATATATATATATATATATATATATATATATATATATATATATATATATTTATTATTATTATCATTAATATCATTATTTTGCTTTGTCACTTTCTCCCGTGTTAGCGAGGTAGCGCAAGGAAACAGACGAAAGAATGGCCCAACCCTCCCACATAAACATGTATATACATACACTTCCACACACGCAAATATACATACCTATACATCTCAATGTATACGTATATATACACACACAGACATATACATATATACACATGTACATAATTCATACTGTCTGCCTTTATTTATTCCCATCGCCACCCCACCACACATGGAATAACAACCCCCTCCCCCCTCATGTCTGCGAGGTAGCGCTAGGAAAAGACAACAAAGGCCCCATTCGTTCAAACTCAGTCTCTAGCTGTCATGTAATAATGCACCGAAACCACAGCTCCCTTTCCACATCCAGGCCGAACAGAACTTTCCAGGGTTTACCCCAAACGCTTCACATGCTCTGGTTCAATCCATTGACAGCACGTCGATCCCGGTATACCACATCGTTCCAATTCACTCTATTCCTTGCACGCCTTTCACCCTCCTGCATGTTTAGATTCCGATCACTTAAAATCTTTTTCATTCCATCTTTCCACCTCCAATTTGGTCTCCCACTTCTCCTCGTTCCCTCCACCTCTGACACATATATCCTCTTGGTCAATCTTTCCTCACTCATTCTCTCCATGTGACCAAACCATTTCAAAACACCCTCTTCTGCTCTCTCAACAACAATCTTTTTTATTTCCACACATCTCTCTTACCCTTACATTACTTACTCGATCAAACCACCTCACACCACATATTGTCCTCAAACATCTCATTTCTAGCACATCCACCCTCCTGTGCACAACTCTATCCATAGCCAACGCCTCGCAACCATACAACATTGTTGGAACCACTATTCCTTCAAACATACCCATTTTTGCTTTCCGAGATAATGTTCTCGACTTCCACACATTCTTCAAGGCTTCCAGAATTTTCGCCCCTTCCCCCACCCTATGATTCACTCCGCTTCCATGGTTCCATCCGCTGCCAGATCCACTCCCAGATATCAAAAACACTACTTCCTCCAGTTTTTCTCCATTCAACCTTACTTCCCAATTGACTTGACCCTCAACCCTACTGTATCTAATAACCTTGCTCTTATTCACGTTTACTCTCAACTTTCTTCTTTCACACATTTTACCAAACTCAGTCACAAGCTTCTGCAGTTTCTCACATGAATCATCCACGAGCGCTGTATCATCAGCGAACATCAACTGACTCACTTCCCAAGCTCTCTCATCCACAACAGACTGCATACTTGACCCTCTTTCCAAAACTCTTGCATTCACCTCCCTAACAACCCCATCCATAAACAAATTAAACAACCATGGAGACATCACACAATCCTGCCGCAACTACATTCACTGATAACCAATCACTTTCCTCTCTTCCTACACGTACAAATGCCTTACATCCTCAATAAAATCTTTTCACTGGTTCTAACAACTTGCCTCCCACACCATATATTCTTAATACCTTCCACAGAGCATCTCTATCAACTCAATCATATGCCTTCTCCAAATTCATAATTGCTTCATACAAATCCATTTATTTTTCTAAGTATTTCTCACTTGCATTCTTCAAAGCAAACACCTGATCCACACATCCTCTACTACATCGGAAACCACACTGCTCTACCCTAATCTGATGCTCTGTACATGCCTTCACCCTCTCAATCAATACCCTCCAATATAATTTACAAAGAATACTCAACAAACTTATACCTCTATAATTTAAACACTCACTTTTGTTCCCTTTGCCTTTGTACAATGGCACTGTGCAAGCATTCTGCCAATCCTCAGGCACCTCACCATGAGTCATACATACACTAAATAACCTTACCAACCAGTCAACAATACATTCACCCCCTTTTTTAATAAATTCCACTGCAATACCATCCAAACCCTCTACCTTGCCGGCTTTCATCTTCCGCAAAGCTTTTACTACCTCTTCTGTGCTTACCAAATCATTCTCCCTGACCTTCTCACTTTGCACACCACCTCGATCAAAACACCCTATATCTGCCACTCTATAATCAAACATTCAACAAACGTTCAAAATACTCACTCCACCTCCTTCTCACATCACCACTACATGTTATCACATCCCCATTAGCCCCCTTCACTGAAGTTCCCATTTGTTTCCTTGTCTTACGTACTTTATTTATCTCCTTCCAAAACAACTTTTTATTCTCACTAAAATTTAATGATACTCTCTCACCCCAACTCTCATTTGCCCTCTTTTTCACCTCCTGCACCTTTCTCTTGACCTCCTGCCTCTTTCTTTTATACATCTCCCACTCATTTGCATTATTTCCCTGCAAAAATCGTCCAAACGCCTCTCTCTTCTGTTTCACTAATAATCTTACCTCTTCATCTCACCACTCACTACCCTTTCTAATCTGCCCACCTCCCACGCTTCTCATGCAACAAGCATCTTTTGCGCAAGCCATCACTGCTTTCCTAAATACAGCCCATTCCTTCCCCACTCCCCTTACGTCCTTTGTTCTCATCTTTTTCCATTCTGTACCCAGTCTCTCTTGGTACTTCCTCACACAAGTCTCCCTTCCGAGTTCACTTACTCTCACCACTCTCTTCACCCCAACATTCTCTCTTCTTTTCGGAAAACCTCTACAAATCTTCACCCTCGCCTCGACAAGATTATGATCAGACATCCGTCTAGTTGCACCTCTCAGCACATTAAGATGCAAAAGTCTCTCTTTCGCGCATCTATCGATTAACATATAATCAAATAACGCTCTCTGGCCATCTCTCCTACTTACGTACGTATACTTATGTATATATCTCTTTTTAAACCAGGTATTCCCAGTCACCAGTCCTTTTTCAGCACATAAATCTACAAGCTCTTTACCATTTCCATTTACAACACTGACCAACCCATGTACACCAATTGTTCCATCAAATACCACATTACTCACCTTTGCATTCAAATCACCTATCACTATAACCTGGTCTCGTGCATCAAAACCAATAACAAACTCACTCAGCTGCTCCCAAAACACTTGCCTCTCATGATCTTTCTTATCATGCCTAGGTACATATGCACCAATAATCACCCATCTCTCTCCATCCACTTTCAGTTTTACCCATATCAATCTAGAGGTTACTTTCTTGCACTATATCACATACTCCCACCACTCCCGTTTCAGGAATAGTGCTACTCATTCCCTTCCTCTTTTCCTCTCACTATCCCTGACTTTACTCCCAAGACATTCCCAAAGCGTTCTTCCCCTTTACCCTTGAGCTTCGTTTCACGCAGAGCCAAAACATCCAGGTTCCTTTCCTCAAACATACTAACTATCTCTCCTTTTTTCTCATCTTGGTTACATCCACACACATTCAGACACCCCAATCTGAGCCTTCGAGGAGGATGAGCACCCCCCGCGTGACTCCTTCTTCTGTTTCTCCTTCTAGAAACTTAAAATACAAGGAGGGGAATGTTTCCAGCCCCTGCCCCAGTCCCCTTTAGTCGCCTTTTACGACACTTGAGGAATGCGTGGGATGTATTGTTTCACCCCTATCCCCAGGGATAGGGGATATATGGATATATAAGTTCCCAAGTGCACTTTCGTTAATAATCACATCATCCGGGGAGACACAAGGGAGAAATATAACATCCAGTCGGTATACATTAAAGAGACGTAGCTAGGAGGCCATTTGGTAAACATATGTATCCTTATTGCGTTCCATTTTCCCTCTGGACTCTTAGGAATATACTTCATCACGCGCAAAATTGTGATCCTTTCCAATATATATATATATATATATATATATATATATATATATATATATATATATATATAT
Organism: Panulirus ornatus; assembly: GCF_036320965.1. Lineage (NCBI taxonomy): Eukaryota > Metazoa > Arthropoda > Malacostraca > Decapoda > Palinuridae > Panulirus > Panulirus ornatus. Next base: position 24,232,958 of record NC_092248.1, on the reverse strand, counting down.
ATATATATATATATATATATATATATATATATATATATATATATATATATATATATATTATTTTTTTTTCTTTTTTTTTTTTGCTTTGTCGCTGTCTCCCGCGTTTGCGAGGTAGCGCAAGGAAACAGACGAAAGAAATGGCACAACCCACCCCCATACACATGTATATACATACGTCCACACACGCAAATATACATACCTACACAGCTTTCCAAGGTTTACCCCAGACGCTTCACATGCCCTGATTCAATCCACTGATAGCACGTCAACCCCGGTATACCACATCGCTCCAATTCACTCTATTCCTTGCCCTCCTTTCACCCTCCTGCATGTTCAGGCCCCGATCACACAAAATCTTTTTCACTCCATCTTTCCACCTCCAATTTGGTCTCCCTCTTCTCCTCGTTCCCTCCACCTCCGACACATATATCCTCTTGGTCAATCTTTCCTCACTCATTCTCTCCATGTGCCCAAACCATTTCAAAACACCCTCTTCTGCTCTCTCAACCACGCTCTTTTTATTTCCACACATCTCTCTTACCCTTACGTTACTTACTCGATCAAACCACCTCACACCACACATTGTCCTCAAACATCTTATTTCCAGCACATCCATCCTCCTGCGCACAACTCTATCCATAGCCCACGCCTCGCAACCATACAACATTGTTGGAACCACTATTCCTACAAACATACCCATTTTTGCTTTCCGAGATAATGTTCTCGACTTCCACACATTCTTCAAGGCTCCCAGAATTTTCGCCCCCTCCCCCACCCTGTGATCCACTTCCGCTTCCATGGTTCCATCCGCTGCCAGATCCACTCCCAGATATCTAAAACACTTCACTTCCTCCAGTTTTTCTCCGTTCAAACTCACCTCCCAATTGACTTGACCCTCAACCCCACTGTACCTAATAACCTTGCTCTTATTCACATTTACTCTTAACTTTCTTCTTTCACACACTTTACCAAACTCAGTCACCAGCTTCTGCAGTTTCTCATATGAATCAGCCACCAGTGCTGTATCATCAACGAACAACAACTGACTCACTTCCCATGCTCTCTCATCCACAACTGACTGCATACTTGCCCCTCTTTCCAAAACTCTTGCATTCACCTCCCTAACAACCCCATCCATAAACAAATTAAACAACCATGGAGACATCACACACCCCTGCCGCAAACCTACATTTACTGAGACCCAATCACTTTCCTCTCTTCCTACACGTATACATGCCTTACATCCTCGATAAAAACTTTTCACTGCTTCTAAAAACTTGCCTCCCACACCATATATCCTTAATACCTTCCACAGAGCATCTCTGTCATCTCTATCATATGCCTTCTCCAGATCCATAAATGCTACATACAAATCCATTTGCTTTTCTAAGTATTTCTCACATACATTCTTCAAAGCAAACACCTGATCCACACATCCTCTACCACTTCTGAAACCACACTACTCTTCCACAATCTGATGCTCTGTACATGCCTTTACCCTCTCAGTCATTACCCTCCCATAGAATTTACAAGGAATACACAACAAACGTATACCTCTGTTATTTGAACACTCACTCTTATCCCCTTTGCCTTTGTACAATGACACTATGGAAACATTCCGCCAATCCTCAGGCACCTCACCATGAATCATACATACATTAAATATCTTACCAACCAGTCAACAATACAGTCACCCCCTTTTTTAATAAATTCCACTGGAATACCATCCAAACCCGCTGCCTTGCCGGCTGTCATCTTCCACAAGGCTTTTACTTCCTCTTCTCTGTTTACCATCTGCCACGCTATTATCAAACACATTCAACAAACGTTCAAAATACTCACTCCATCTCCTTCTCACATCACCACTACTTCTTATCACATCCCCATTATCCCCATTCACTGAAGTTCCCGTTTGTTTCTTTTTCTTACGTACTTTATTTATCTCCTTCCAAAACATCTTTTTATTCTCCGTAAAATTTGATGATACTCTCTCACCCCAACTCTCATTTGCCCTCTTTTTCACCTCCTGAACCTTTCTCTTGACCTCCTGCCTCTTTCTTTTCTACATATCCCACTCATTTGCATTATTTCCCTACAAAAATCGTCCAAATGCCTCTTTCTTCTCTTTCACTAATAACCTTACTTCTTTATCCCACCTTTCACTACCCTTTCTAATATGCCCACCTCCCAAGCTTCTCATGCCACAAGCATCTTTTGCGCCAGCCATCACTGCTTCCCTAAATATATCCCATTCCTCCCCCACTCCCCTTACCTCCTTTGTTCTTACCTTTTTCCATTCTGTACTCAGTCTCTCCTGGTACTTCCTCACACAAGTCTCCTTCCCAAGCTCACTTACTCTCAAGACTCTCTTCACCCCAACATTATCTCTTCTTTTCGGAAAACCTTTACAAATCTTCACCATCGTCTCGACAAGATAATGATCAGACATCCCTCCAGTTGCGCCTCTCAGCACATTAACATTCAAAAGTCTCTCTTTCGCGCGCCTATCAATTAACACGTAATCCAATAACGCTCACTGGCCATCTCTCCTACTTCCATACGTATACTTATGTATATCTCTCTTTTTAAACCAGGTATTCCCAATAACCAGTCCTATTTCAGCACATAATTCTATAAGCTCTCCACCATTTTCATTTCCAACACTGAACACCCCATGTATCACCCATAAATCACCCATCACTATAACCCAGTCTTGTGCATCAAAACCACTAACACACTCATTCAGCTGCTCCCAAAACACTTGCCTCTCATGATCTTTCTTCTCATGCCCAGGTGCATATGCACCAATAATCACCCATCTCTCTCCATCAACTTTCAGTTTTACCTATATCAATCTAGAGGTTATTTCTTACACTTTATCACATACTCCCACCATTTCTCTTTCAGGAGTAGTGCTACTCCTTCCCTTCCTCTTGTCCTGTCACTTACCTCCGACTTTAATGCCAAGACATTCCCAGACCACTCTTCCCCTTTACTCTTGAGCTTCGTTTCACTCAGAGCCAAAACATCCAGGTTCCTTTCCTCAAACATATTACCTATCTCTCCTTTTTTCTTGTCTTGGTTATATCCACACACATTAAGACACCCCAGTCTGAGCCTTCGAGGAGGATGACCACTCCCCGCGTGACTCCTTCTGTTTCTCCTTTTAGAAAGTTAAAATACAAGGATGAGTGGGTTTCTAGCCCCCCGCTCCCGTACCCTTTAGTCGCCTTTTACGACACTTGAGGAATGCGTGGGAATTATTTTTTCTCCCCTATCCCCAGGGATATATATATATATATATATATATATATATATATATATATATGAAGTCTGTTGTGGATGAGAGAGCTTGGGAAGTGAGTCAGTTGTTGTTCGCTGATGATCCAGCGCTGGTGGCTGATTCATGTGAGAAACTGCAGAAGCTGGTGACTGAGTTTGGTAAAGAGTGTGAAAGAAGAAAGTTAAGAGTAAATGTGAAT
>NC_092248.1:24144476-24226976 GCF_036320965.1 Panulirus ornatus | reverse complement strand
ACTGCTTCTAACAACTTGCCTCCCACACCATATATTCTTAATACCTTAATACCTGATGATACAGCGCTGGTCGCTGATTCATGTGAGAAACTGCAGAAGCTGGTGACTGAGTTTGGTAAAATGTGTGAATGAAGGAAGTTAAGAGTAAATGTGAATAAGAGCAAGGTTATTAGGTACAGTAGGGTTGAGGGTCAAGTCAATTGGGAGGTGACTTTGAATGGAGAAAAACTGGAGGAAGTGAAGTGTTTTAGATATCTGGGAGTGGATCTGGCAGTGGATGGAACCATGGAAGCGGAAGTGGATCATAGGGTGGGGGAGGGGGCGAAAATTCTGGGAGCCTTGAAGAATGTGTGGAAGTCGAGAACATTATCTAGGAAAGCAAAAATGGGTATGTTTTAAGGAATAGTGGTTCCAACAATGTTGTATGGTTGCGAGGCGTGGGCTATGGATAGAGTTGTGCGCAGGAGGATGGATGTGCTGGAAATGAGATGTTTGAGGGCAATGTGTGGTGTGAGGTGGTTTGATCGAGTAAGTAACGTAAGGGTAAGAGAGATGTGTGGAAATAAAAAGAGCGTGGTTGAGAGAGCAGAAGAGTGTGTTTTGAAATGGTTTGGGCACATGGAGAGAATGAGTGAGGAAAGATTGACCAAGAGGATATATGTGTCGGAGGTGGAGGGAACGAGGAGAAGAGGGAGACCAAATTGGAGGTGGAAAGATGAAGTGAAAAAGATTTTGTGTGATCGGGGCCTGAACATGCAGGAGGGTGAAAGGAGGGCAAGGAATAGAGTGAATTGGAGCGATGTGGTATACCGGGGTTGACGTGCTGTCAGTGGATTGAATCGGGGCATGTGAAGCGTCTGGGGTAAACCATGGAAAGCTGTGTAGGTATGTATATTTTGCGTGTGTACACGTATGTATATACATGTGTATGGGTGTGGGTTGGGCCATTTCTTTTGTCTGTTTCCCTGTGCTACCTCGCAAACGCGGGAGACAGCGACAAAGCAAAATAAAAAAAAAAAAAAAATATATATATATATATATATATATATATATATATATATATATATATATATATATATATATATATATATATATATATATATATATGTATATATATATATATATATATATATATATATATATATATATATATATATATATATATATATATATATATATATATATATATATATATATATATATATATATATATATATATATATATATATATATATATATATATATATATATATATATATACATATATATATATATATATATATATATATATATATATATATATATATATATATATATATATATATATATATATATATATATATATATATATATATATATATATTTATATATATATATGCACGTAAACGTCCACACACGCACATATGCATACATATACATATACTTATCAACATTTACATATATATGTTTGCAGATAAAGAGACATATGCACATGTACATATTCATACTTGCTTGCTTTCATCCATTGCCGGAGCAACCCCCATCGAAAAAAAAGGAAACAGTATCGCTACCTCCTGGTTCAGTGAGGTAGCGCCAGGAAAACAGACAAAAATGGCCACATGTGTTCACACTCAGTCTCTAGCTGTTATGTGCAATTCACTGAAACCACTACTCCCTTTCTACATCCAGGCCCCACAGACCTTTCCATGGTTTACCCCACTCATTTCATATGCCCTGGTTCAGTCCGTGAACAGCCCGTCGACCCCTGGTATACCATATCGTTCTAATTCACTGTACTCCTGTATGTTCATGCCCAAATCGCTGGAAATCTTTTTCATTCCATCCTTCCACACCATATTTGGTCTATCACTTCTTGTTCCCTCCACATCTGACTCGTATATACTCTGTCAATTTTTCATCACTCATCCTCTCCATTTGTCCAAACCTTTCAGCACAACCTTTTCTGCTCTTTCAGCCACACTCCTTTTATTCCCACATAATTCTCTTAACCTTTCATTACTTACTCCATCAAATCACTCTCACTACATATTGTCCTGAAAAATTTCATTTGCGACACATCCACCCTCCTCCATACAACCCTATTCATAGCCCACGTCTCGCAACAATATAACATTGTTGAAACCACTATTCCTCCATACATACCCATTTTTGTTCTCCGCGATAACATTGTCTCCTTCTACGCATTCTTCAACGCTTCCAGAACCTTCGCCCTCTCACTTCCGCTTCCATGGTTCCATCCGCTGCTAACTCCACTCCCAGATATCTTAAACGCTTCACTTCCCACAATTTCTCTCCATTCAAACTTACATTCTAATTAGCTTGTCCATCAACCCTACTGAACCTAATAACCTTGTTCTTATTCACATTTGCTCTCAACTTTCTCCTTTCGCAAACTTTCCCAAACTCAGACTCTCCATGTAGATGCAGTTTTATCGGGAAGATGAATATATCAATATGTGATATTTCTATCCTCTTTGAACTCTTCAATAGTAATGGAAAAGTTCACCATGAAACGTATGAAGTCGTTGATACTGATGAACATGACTGCCCACCTCTGGTGCAAACCCGAGGCCCGTGTCTTGGTCTGGTGCCGTTGCCTCCCTGTACGTGGTGACGCGCTTGGCTATCACGTCGTCGATCCAGTATTGCGTGATGCCTGCAGCCTCCATCTGAGACATTGTTGTCCGAAATTTTCGGTAGAATGGCGCACCTTTCCTGAAAAAAATAAGTTGAATATTCGGATTCTTATGATTATTCTGAAAAACACTTTTCTTAGATTATAATAATCATACCGAAACAGAAGTTGGTGACTGAGTTTGGCTAAGAATGTGAAATGGGAATGTTGAGAGTAAATGTGAATAGGAGCAAGGTTATTAGGTTCAGTACGGCTGAGACAAGCTAGTTGGGAGGCAAGTTTGAATAAAGAAAGATTGGATATCTGGGAATGAACTTTGCAGCGAATGAACCATTGGAAGCGGAAGTGAGTCATAGGGTTGGGAAGGGGGCGAAGGTTCTGGGAGCGATGAAGAATGTGTGGAAGGAGAGAACATTATCTCGAAGAGCAAATATGGGTATGTTTGAAGGAAAAGTAGTTCGAACAATGTTATATGGTTACGAGGCATTGGCTATAGATAGGTGGGTATGGAGGAGGGTTGATTTGTTGGAAGTTATATATTTGAGGAAAATATGTGGTGTGAGGTGGTTTGATCGAGTAAGTATAAAACGGTAAGGGAGATGTGTGGAAAAAGGAGTGTGGTTGAGAGAGAAGAAGAGGGCGTCTTGAAGTGGTTTAGACATACGGAGAGGATGAGTGAGGAAAGACTGACAAAAAAGATATATGTGTCAGCTGTGTAGGGATCAAGAAGTGGAAGAACAAATTGGAGGTGGAAGGATGAAATGAAACAGATTTTGAGCGAGGGTGACAGGCGTGCACGGAATAGAATGAATTGGAACGATGTGGTATACCGGGGTCGACGTGCTGTCAATGGACTGAGCCTGGGTATGTGAAACGTCTAGGGGTAAATCATGGAAAGATCTGTTGGGCCTGCATGTGGATAGGGAGCTGTGGTATCGGTGCATTGCAAATAACAGCTAGAGAGTGACTACGAACGAATGTATGCTCAGGCCCCAATCACTAAAAATCTTTTTCACTCCAACCTTCTACCTCCAATTTGGTCTCCCTCTTCTCCTTCTTTCCTCCACCTCTGACAGATATGTCCTCTTTATCAATCTTTCCTCACTGATTCTCTCCATGTGTCCAAACTAGTTCAACACACCCTCTTCTGCTCTCTCAACCATATTCTTAAATTACCACATATCTCTCTTGCCCTTTCATTACTCAATCAAATCACCTCACACCACATATTGTCCTCAACCATTTCATTTCCAACACTTCCACCCTACTCCGCACAACCCTATCTAGATCTCATGCCTCGCAACCATATAACATTGTTGGAACTACTATGCCTTCAAGCATACCCATTTTTGCTTTTCGAGATAACGTTCTCAACTTCCACATATTCTTCAACGCTCCAAGAACCCTTGCCCCTCCCCCACCGTGTGACTTACTTCCGCTTCCATGGCTCCAACTGCTGCTAAGTCCATAACCAGATATCTAAAGCACTTCACTTCCTCCAATTTTTTCTCCATTCAAACTAGCCTCCTAATTGACTTGTTCCTAAAACCTACTGAACCTAATGACCTTGCTCTTATTCAAATCTAATCTCAACTTTCTTCTTTCACACACTTTACCAAACTCAGTCACCAACTTCTGCAGTTTCTCACCCAAATCAGCCACCAGCGTTATATCACTAGCGAACAACTGAATCACTTCCCAAGTCTTCTCATACAAAACGGACTGCATGCTTGCCCCCTCTTCAAAAGTCCTGCATTCACATCCCTAACAACCCCATCCATAAGCAAATTAAACACACGTGGGGAAATCAGACACCCTTGCAGCAGCTCGACATTCACTGGACACCAATCACTTTCCTCTCTTCCTACTCGTACACTTGCCTTATATCCTTGGTAAAAACTTTTCACTGTTTCTAGCAACTTTCCTCCTACACCATATAATTTCAAAACTTTCCAGAAAGCATCTCTATCAACCCTATTATATGCCTTTTCCAGATCCATAAATGCTACATACAAATTCATTTGTTATAAGTATTCCTCACATACATTCCTCAAAGCAAACACCTGATCCACATATCCTGTACCACCTCTGAAACAACACTGCTCTACCCCAATCTAATGTTCTGTACATCCCTTTATCCTCTCAATCAATACCCTCCAATATAATTTCCCAGGAATACTCTGTAATTGAACACTCACCTTTATCCCCTTTGCCTTTGTACAATGGCAGTATCCATGCATTCCGCCAATCCTCATGCACTACGCCATGATCTATACATACATTAAATATCCTTACCACCCAATCAACAACACAGTCACCCACATTTTTAAGTAAAAACCACTGCAATACAATCCTAACCCGCCACCTTGCCAGCTTTCATCCTTTGCAAGGCTTTCACTACCTCTTCTCCGTTTACCAACCCATTTTCCCTGACCGCTCTCACTTCGCATACGACCTCGACACAAAATACCCTATATTTGCCACTCTATCATCAAACACATTCAACAAACTTTGAAAATACTCTCTCCATCTCCTTCTCACTTCATCACTGCTTCTTATAATAATTATCATTATTTTCATTATATATATATATATATATATATATATATATATATATATATATATATATATATATATATATATATATATATATATATATATATATATATATATATATACAAATAATGAAAATAGGTAGTGCAAGGAAACAGACGAAAGGAAAGGACTAACCCAACCCCATATATATATATATATATATATATATATATATATATATATATATATATATATATATATATATATTTATTTATTCATTTATTTTACTTTGTCGGTGTCTCCCGCGTTTGTGAGTTACCGCAAGGAAACAGACGAAAGGAAAGGACCAACCCACCCCCATACACATGTATATACATACACGTCCACACACGCAAATATACATACCCATACATCTCCATGTACACATATATATACACACACAGACACATACATATATAAAAATGCACACAATTCACACTGTCTGCCCAAATTCACTCCCATCGCCACCTCGCCACACATAGAATAACATCCCGCTCCCCCCTCATGTGTGCGAGGTAGCGCTAGGAAAAGACAACAAAGCCCCCCTTCGTTCACACTCAGTCTCTAGCTGTCATGCAATAATGCCCGAAACCACAGCTCCCTTTCCACATCCAGACCCAACAGAACTTTCCATGATTTACCCCAGACGCTTCACATCCTCTGAGTCAATACATTGACAGTACGTCGACCCCGGTATACCACATCGATCCAATTCACTCTATTCCTTGCCCGCCTTTCACCCTCCTGCATGTTCGGGCTCCGATCACTCAAAATCTTTCTCACTCCATCTTCCCACCTCCAATCTGGTCTCCCACTTCTCCTCGTTCCCTCCACCTCCGACACATATATCCTCTTGGTCAATCTTTCCTCACTCATTCTCTCCATGTGCCCAAACCATTTCAAAACACCCTCTTCTGCTCTCTCAACCACGCTCTTTTTATTTCCACACATCTCTCTTACCCTTACATTCCTTACTCGATCAAACCACTTCACACAACATATTGTGCTCCCATATCTCATTTCCAGCACATCCACCCACCTGCGCACAACTCTATCCATAGCCCACGCCTCGCAACAATACAACATTGTTGGAACCATTATTCCTTTAAACATACCCATTTCTCCTTTCGGAGATAATGTTCTCGACTTCCAAACATTCTTCAAGGCTCCGAGAATTTTCGCCCCCTCCCCCACCCTATGATTCACCTCCGCTTCCATGGTTCCATCCGCTGCCAGATCCACTGCCAGATATCTAAAGCACTTAAGTTCCTCCAGTTTTTCTCCATTCAAACTTACCTCCCAATTGACTTGACCCTCAACCCTACTGTACCTAATAACCGTGATGTTATTTACATTTACTCTTGACTTTCTTCTTTCACACACTTTACCAAACTCAATCACCAGATTCTGCAGTTTCTCACATGAATCAGCCACCAGCGCTGTATGATCAGCGAACAACAACTGACTCACTTCCCAAGCTCTCTCATTCCCAACAGACTTAATACTTGCTCCTCTTTCCAAAACTCTTTCATTCACCTCCCTAACAACCCCATCCATAAACAAATTAAACAACCAAGGAGACGTCACACACCCCTGAAGCAAACCTACATTCACTGAGAACCAATCACTTTCCTCTCTTCCTACACGTACGCATGCCTTACACCCTCGATAAAAACTTTTAACTGCTTCTAACAACTTGCCTCCCACACCATATATTCTTAGTACCTTCCACAGAGCATCTCTATCAACTCTATCATATGCCTTCTCCAGATCCATAAATGCTACATACAAATCCATTTGCCTTTTCTAAGTATTTCTCACGTACATTCTTCAAAGCAAACATCTGATCCACACACAGACACACACACACACACACACACATATATATATTTTCTTTTTTTTTTTTTTTTTTTGCTTTGTTGCTGTCTCCTGCGTTTGCGAGATAGCGCAAGGAAACGGACGAAAGAAATGGCGCAACCCAACCTCATACACATGTATATACATACGTCCAAACACGCAGATATACATACCTACACAGCTTTCCATGGTTTACCCCAGACGCTTCACATGCCCTGATTCAATCCACTGACAGCACGTCAACCCCGGTATACCACATCGATCCAATTCACTCTATTCCTTGCCCTCCTTTCACCCTCCTGCATGTTCAGGCCCCGATCACACAAAATCTTTTTCACTCCATCTTTCCACCTCCAATTTGGTCTCCCACTTCTCCTCGTTCTCTCCACCTCCGACACATATATCCTCTTGGTCAATCTCTCCTAACTCATTCTCTCCATGTGCCCAAACCATTTCAAAACACCCTCTTCTGCCCTCTCAACCACGCTCTTTTTATTTCCACACATCTCTCTTACCCTTACGTTACTTACTCGATCAAACCACCTCACACCACACATTGTCCTCAAACATCTCATTTCCAGCACATCCATCCTCCTGCGCACAACTCTATCTATAGCCCACGCCTCGAAACCATAAAACATTCTTGGAACCACTATTCCTTCAAACATACCCATTTTTGCTTTCCGAGATAATGTTCTCGACTTCCACACATTCTTCAAGGCTCCCAGGATTTTCGTCCCCTCCCCCACCCTATGATCCACTTCCGCTTCTATGGTTCCATCCGCTGCCAGATCCACTCCCAGATATTTAAAACACTTTACTTCCTCCAGTTTTTCTCCATTCAAACTTACCTCCCAATTAACTTGACCCTCAACCCTACTGTACCTAATAACCTTGCTCTTATTCACATTTACTCTTAACTTTCTTCTTTCACACACTTTACCAAACTCAGTCACCAGCTTCTGCAGTTTCTCATATGAATCAGCCACCAGCGCTGTATCATCAGCGAACAACAACTGACTCACTTCCCAAGCTCTCTCATCCCCAACAGACTTCATACTTGCCCCTCTTTCCAAAACTCTTGCATTCACCTCCCTAACAACCCCATCCATAAAGAAATTAAACAACCATGGAGACATCACACACCCCTGCCGCAAACCTACACTCACTGAGAACCAATCACTTTCCTCTCTTCCTACACGTACACATGCCTTACATCCTCGATAAAAACTTTTCACTGCTTCTAACAACTTGCCTCCCACACCATATATTCTTAATACCTTCCACAGAGCATCTCTATCAACTTTATCATATGCCTTCTCCAGATCCTAAATGCTACATACAAATCCATTTGCTTTTCTAAGTATTTCTCACATACATTCTTCAAAGCAAACACCTGATGCACACATCCTCTACCACTTCTGAAACCACACTGCTCTTCCCCAATCTGATGCTCTGTACTTGCCTTCACCCTCTCAATCAATGCCCTCCCATATAATTTACCAGGAATATTCAACAAACTTATACCTCTGTAATTTGAGCACTCACTCTTATCCCCTTTGCCTTCGTACAATGGCACTATGCACGCATTCCGCCAATCCTCAGGCACCTCACCATGGGTCATACATACATTAGATAACCTTACCAACCAGTCAATAATACAGTCACCCCCTTTTTTAATAAATTCCACTGCAATACCATCCAAACCTGCTGCCTTGCCGGCTTTCATCTTCCACAAAGCTTTTACTACCTCTTCTCTGTTTACCAAATCATTCTCCCTAACCCTCTCACTTTGCACACCACCTCGACCAAAAAACCCTACATCTGCCACTCTATCATCAAACACTTTCAACAAACCTTCAAAATACTCACTCCATCTCCTTCTCACATCACCACTACTTGTTATCACCTCCCCATTTGCGCCATTCACTGAAGTTCCCATTTGCTCCCTTGTCTTACGCAATATATATATATATATATATATATATATATATATATATATATATATATATATATATATATTATCCCGGAAAGCAAAAATGGGTATGTTTGAAGGAATAGTAGTTCCAACAATGTTGTATGGTTGCGAGGCGTGGGCTATGGATAGAGTTGTGCGCAGGAGGATGGATGTGCTGGAAATGAGATGTTTGAGGACAATGTGTGGTGTGAGTTGGTTTGATCGAGTAAGTAACGTAAGGGTAAGAGAGATGTGTGGAAATAAAAAGAGCGTGGTTGAGAGAGCAGAAGAGGGTGTTTTGAAATGGTTTGGGCACATGGAGAGAATGAGTGAGGAAAGATTGACCAAGAGGATATATGTGTCGGAGGTGGAGGGAACGAGGAGAAGAGGGAGACCAAATTGGAGGTGGAAAGATGGAGTGAAAAGGATTTTGTGTGATCGGGGCCTGAACATGCAGGAGGGTGAAAGGAGGGCAAGGAATAGAGTGAATTGGAGCGATGTGGTATACAGGGGTTGACGTGCTGTCAGTGGATTGAATCAAGGCATGTGAAGCGTCCGGGGTAAACCAAGGAAAGCTGTGTAGGTATGTATATTTGCGTGTGTGGACGTGTGTATGTACATGTGTATGGGGGGGGTTGGGCCATTTCTTTCGTCTGTTTCCTTGCGCTACCTCGCAAACGCGGGAGACAGCGACAAGGTATAAAAAAAAAAAAAAAAATATATATATATATATATATATATATATATATATATATATATATATATATATATATATATATATATATATATATATATATATATATATATATATATATATATATTTATATATATATATATATATATATATATATATATATATATATATATATATATATATATATATATACATATATATATAGAAGGCGATTAAAGGGGACGGGAGCGGGGGCTACAAACCCTTCCCTCCTTGTATTTTAACTTTCTAAAAGGGGAACCAGAAGGAGTCACTCGGAGAGTGCTCATCCTCCTCGAAGGTTCAGATTGGGATGGCAGTATATATGTGTCTGTAACCAGAAGAAAACGGGATATAGGTAGTATGTTTGAGGAAAGGAACCTGGATGTTTCTGCTCTTAGTGAAACGAAGCTCAAGGGTAAAGGGAAAGAGTGGTTTGGGAATGTCTTGGGAGTAACGTCAGTGGTTAGTGAGAGGACAAGAGCAAGGGAAGGAGTAGCACTACTCCTGAAAGAGGAGTGGTGGGAGTGTGTGATAGAGTGTAAGAAAGTAAACACTAGATTGATATGTGTAAATCTGAAAGTGCAGGGAGAGAGATGGGTGATTATTGATTCATATGCACCCAGGCTTGAGAAAAAAAATCATGAGTGGCATGTGTTTTGGGAGAAGCTGAATGAGTGTGTTAGTGGTTTTGATGCACGAGACCATGTTATAGTGATGGGTGATTTGAATGCAGAGGTGAGTAATGTGGCAGTTGAGGGAATATTTGGTATACATGAGATGTTCATTGTTGTAAATGAAAATGGTGAAGAGTTTATAGATTTATGTTCTGAAAAAGGACTGGTGGTTGGGAATACCTGGTTAAAAAGAGAGAAACACATAAGTATACGTATGTAAGTACGAGAGATGGCCAGAGAGCGTTATTGGATTACGTGTTAATTGATAGGTGTGCGAAAGAGAGACTTTTGGATGTTAATGTGCTGAGATGTGCAACTGGATGGATGTCTGATCATTATCTTGTGGAAGCGAAGGTGAAGATTTGTAGAGGTTTTCAGAAAAGAAGAGACAATGTTGGGGTGAAGAGAGTGGTGAGAGTAAGTGAGCTTGGAAAGGAGACTTGTGTGAGGAAGTACCAGGAGAGACTGAGTACTGAATGGAAAAAGGTGAGAACAATGGAAGTAAGGGGAGTGGGGGAGGAATGGGATGTATTTAGTGAAGCATTCATGGCTTGCCCATAAGATGCTTGTGGCATGAGAAGCGTGGGAGGTGGGCAGATTAGAAAGGGTAGTGAGTGGTGGAATGACGAAGTAAGAGTATTAGTGAAAGAGAAGAGAGAGGCATTTGGACGATTTTTGCAGGGAAATAATGCAAATGAGTGGGAGATGTATAAAAGAAAGAGGAAGGAGGTCAAGAGAAAGGTGCAGGAGGCGTAAAAGAGGGCAAATGAGAGTTGGGGTGAGAGAGTATCATTAAATTTTCGGGAAAATAAAAAGATGTTTTGGAAGGAGGTAAATAAAGTGCGTAAGACAAGGGAACAAATGGGAACTTCAGTGAAGTGGGCTAATGGGGAGGTGATAAGAAGTAGTGGTGATGTGGGAAGGAGATCGAGTGAGTATTTTGAAGGTTTGTTGAATGTGTTTGATGATAGAGTGGCAGATATAGGGTGTTTTGGTCGAGGTGTTGTGCAAAGTGAGAGGGTTAGGGAGGATGACTTGGTAAACAGAGAAGAGTTAGTAAAAGCTTTGCGGGAGATGAAAGCCGGCAAGGCAGCAGGTTTGGATGGTATTGCAGTGGAATTTATTAAAAATGGGGGTGACTGTATTGTTGACTGGTTGGTAAGGTTATTTAGTATATGAATGATTCATGGTGAGGTGCCTGAGGTTTGGCGGAATGCTTGTATAGTGCCATTGCACAAAGGCAAAGGGGACAAAGGTGAGTGCTCAAACTACAGAGGTATAAGTTTGTTGAGTATTCCTAATAAATTGTATGGGAGGGTATTGATTGAGAGGGTGAAGGCATGTACGGAGCATCAGATTGGGGAAGAGCGTTGCTCCCCAAGATACTCCCCATTCCTCACCCACTTCCCAGGCTTAATTTGCTCTCACCTTTTGTGACTGTACAAACAGTCTCTCCTCACAAGCATCTTTCCCAAGAAGCTTCGTCTCACTAGTATCGTTGTTCCTTTTTTTTTCTAAAGCCTCTCTACAAACCTTCACCTTTGCTTTCACCAGGTAGTGATTACACATCCCACCAGCTGCTCATTTTAGCATATTGATAACGTCCTTCAATTATCATATAATCTAGTGATGCCTCTTACCATCTTCCCTACTTTCTCGTGCATAAGTACGTTAAGATAAAATAACTAAATGAAAAGTTATTTCTAGTAAAAGTGGATTTTAAAAGTACAGTATTATTAACATAGTGAATGTAGATACATATATAAACCAAACTGATATCTTTAGGTAGAGAAAAATTTATGTATAATATTTGCGGTTATGACAGGTAATATACAGTTACATCTGACGACTTTATAATCAATATTATGTTCAAATGGAGTTGTTTTGTTACTGACTTAGATATAGGTAAGTTACTGGACTAAGCTCTAAGTGGAATTTTTTCCATAATCTATGGTCCAGCTCAGAGAAGGATCTGACACCAGTGTCAGTATTGACCCTCGGTACAAACACATCATTGTGTCGTTATATCATAATTTGTGTTACACTATCTATAGTTGGAGGAGATAGTAGACATTCTGTGTAGTAATTTTTCAGTTGCTTAAAAATTTCAACAGCCATATCAAAAGTGATTTACCATTGTAAAGTTGTAGGTGTAAGCATAACGTGACTATGATTAATGGCTCCTCCTGATCCAACTTTTATTGCCAAGTTCTGCCACTTGTGCACGATGTTGAGCAATGTGTTGTGTACCATGTGATAATCCGCAAGCATAGAAGATTTAACACTAGTATTTTCACGATTAATGATTAAGTTGTTTTGTCTAGATAGTTATTTATGCGATGTATGTAAATCAAAGTTTTCATTACTCTCTCAATGAATTCATTAATGTGTATCATAAAGCACATAACGACCGAATGTGCAGTTAACTTCTTAAAGTGACTTGCTAATTGAACATTACTGACATCAAATGAAACAATTGTGTTGACTGGTGTTGGCTAAATCAACTGGCGTTGCATTAAGTCTTGCTAGTGTTTAGAATAAGACAAGACCTCAAGAAATATACAGGCTTTGCTTAGATTTCTTCTTCTTTAAGCTTTATATTACCCAGTTGCTGCAACTTACTGATGTGAGGGAACAGAGTGTCGTCAGCGTACTGCACAAGTAGGGAATTGTGAAAGTTTTGACAAAATATTCAGATGTATAATGAATAATATTGGACCTAAAAGTGAACCCTGAGGCATGCTGGACGTTTCCTCTGATATTGAAGAGACTCTGCTGTTTACATGGGTTGATTGTGTTCTTAGTGTTTGGTAAATTTTCAACCAAAGTATATCAGCGTCACTCTTACTGCATTTTTGAAGAAGACTGTCATGAGAACGCTGTCAGACACCCTCAACAGATCGCACAAGGTCAGCAGGGATGTATGCCTATCATCCATGTCATCATAGACTTTGTCCGTGATAACTGTGAACACTGTTTGTCTCCCTTGATGATTCAGGTCGGAAACCATGTTGGTTATTTGTCTAGAATCTGATACTTTTTAAGCAATTGATGACTTGAATATCGATAATGTTTCCCCAAATTTTGGTTTAGACTGGCATGATAGCTTGAAGGGTTACATGATATGTAGTTCCATATAAAGAGACTGTCAGTTATGAGTTATGATTCTCATATCAAAACTGAATATAAAAAAAGCAACACATATTTCACTGGTCAAGTCAATTGGGAGGTAAGTTTGAATGGAGAAAAACTGGAGTAAGTAAAGTGTTTTAGATACCTGGGAGTGGATCTGGCAGCGGATGGAACCATGGAAGCGGAAGTGGATCATAGGGTGGGGGAGGGGGCGAAAATCCTGGGAGCCTTGAAGAATGTGTGGAAGTCGAGAACATTATCTCGGAAAGCAAAAATGGGTATGTTTGAAGGAATGGTGGTTCCAACAATGTTGTATGGTTACGAGGCGTGGGCTATGGATAGAGTTGTGCGCAGGAGGATGGATGTGCTGGAAATGAGATGTTTGAGGACAATGTGTGGTGTGAGGTGGTTTGATCGAGTAAGTAACGTAAGGGTAAGAGAGATGTGTGGAAATAAAAAGAGCATGGTTGAGAGAGCAGAAGAGGGTGTTTTGAAATGGTTTGGTCACATGGAGAGAATGAGTGAGGAAAGATTGACCAAGAGGATATATGTGTCGGAGGTGGAGGGAACGAGGAGAAGAGGGAGACCAAATTGGAGGTGGAAAGATGGAGTGAAAAAGATTTTGTGTGATCGTGGCCTGAACATGCAGGAGGGTGAAAGGAGGGCAAGGAATAGAGTGAATTGGATCGATGTGGTATACCGGGGTTGACGTGCTGTCAGTGGATTGAATCAGGGCATGTGAAGCGTCTGGGGTAAACCATGGAAAGCTGTGTAGGTATGTATATTTGCGTGTGTGGACGTATGTATATACATGTGTTTGGGGGTGGGTTGGGCCATTTCTTTCGTCTGTTTCCTTGCGCTACCTCGCAAACGCGGGAGACAGCGACAAAGCAAAAAAAAAAAAAAATATTTCAGTGCTAATAAAGGACAACTTAATATTAAGATTTAACGAACCGGAATACTTAAGTCAGACACTCGCCTGAAACTCCATCCAAAAGCAGCAACAATGGATATTCCTGTCTTGCTGATGTAGAAGGGCGTGTTACCATAGGCGTCCGAGTAACGAGTGGCAATGAACGTCTTGATGTAGGTTTTGAAGTCAAATAAAGAGAATCCACCCTCGAGCACCTTCTTCAGCGCTTCCTTCGCTACGAGCACCTAGTGCGGAACCAATACATAGAAATTTGTATAAAAGCTGAAATCTACAAATTCCAGATTGCATTAGAATACGCAAATTCTGCTTAAGAAAATTGAGTTTGAGAAAACTTTGCTATGAAACTAATTTTGTTACTGTTGGTATGTGTTTGTTGTAAGGTATTACATAGGTAATAGGTGGAAAGATGGAGTGAAAAAGATTTTGTGTGATCGGGGCCTGAACATGCAGGAGGGTGAAAGGAGGGCAAGGAACAGAGTGAATTGGAGCGATGTGGTATACCGGGGCTGACGTGCTGTCAGTGGATTGAATCAAGGCATGTGAAGCGTCTGGGGTAAACCATGGAAAGCTGTGTTGGTATGTATATTTGCGTGTGTGGACGTATGTATATACATGTGTATGGGGGGGGTTGGGCCATTTCTTTCGTCTGTTTCCTTGCGCTACCTCGCAAACGCGGGAGACAGCGACAAAGTATAAAAAAAAAAAAAAAAAAATATATATATATATATATATATATATATATATATATATATATATTTCCCTGGGGATAGGGGAGAAAGAATACTTCCCACGTATTCCCTGCGTGTCGTAGAAGGCGACTAAAAGGGAAGGGAGCGGGGGGCTGGAAATCCTCCCCTCTCAGTTTTTTTTTTAAATTTTCCAAAAGCAGGAACAGAGAAGGGGGCCAGATGAGGATGTACCCTCAAAGGTCCAGTCCTCTGTTCTTAACGCTACCTTGATAACGCGGGAAATGGCGAATAGTATGAAAAAATAATATATATATATATATATATATACGAATAAAGTGCATATGAACGCGCACCTTCATAGAACATACAAACCTCCAACAGCCAGGATCGAACCCGGGACCCCTTGTGCAAGAGGCAGGCATGCTAACCGCTAGGCTATGGGACTGTACAATAGGAAACAACTATTCGAAATACTAAGTACTCGAATACCCCGGTATAGACCCCGTTGCTCACCATTGTGAGACGAAGGGTATTCGAGTACTTAGTATTTGAATAGTTGTTTCCTATAATACAGTCCCATAGCCTAGCGGTTAGCATGCCTGCCTCTTGCACAGGGGTCCCGGGTTCGATCCTGGCTGTTGGAGGTTTGTATGTTCTATGAAGGTGCGCGTTCATATGCACTTTATTCGTATTCATATACCTCCGCGTTGTACAGTTAGGTTCGGTAAAACGCTATCAGCTGGCTATGTGCGTCAGTTCGGAAATAACCGGTATAGACCCCGTTGCTCACCATTGTGAGACGAAGGGTATTCGAGTACTTAGTATTTCGAATAGTTGTTTCCTATTATACAGTCCCATAGCCTAGCGGTTAGCATGCCTGCCTCTTGCACAGGGGTCCCGGGTTCGATCCTGGCTGTTGGAGGTTTGTATGATTATATATATATATATATATATGCATTTACTGTTTACTTATGTATCAATTCATAACGACATCTGAATATATTAAATGTATACGTGCTTGTGTTTGTTTGTATGAGTGGTCGTGTGTGTCGAGACTTTAATGTGATCCAAAACAAGTTTGTTAGCTTGGTGTCGCAACGTGAAGACTTATGTACTGTTCATGACATAATTCAAAGACTAACCTCCATTTGCCTATATATCTGTTGCATGACGGGGTCAGTATGTGTGGAGAAATATTCGTAAGGATAACCTCTAAGAACCCAGGGCTCTGTACCCCACGTCCAGCCATCTAGCTTCACCAGGTCCTCGAAGGTCTCTGGCGGGGTGGTCTTCCCTTGTACAGTCATGTGTGCGACCAGAGACGAACGGTAGGCTGTGTCGATAACCAGGCAGAACACCAGCCACCAACCTACCAGCATCTGTACAGACATCACTTGTGATAATATAAAGCAATAATCAATATAATCTACTCGAGCATTATGATACAAATATGACAGTGATTTACTAAAACATTATCTATCATGTAAGTTAATTAGGTTTTTCCCTGATAGCATTACGGACGAGAAAGCAACAACACTTTAACAGTTACGATGTGATTTTTACCTGCAGAAGTTTAACAACTGAGGACTCATGAGTATCTAGGTATGTACTTGGTAGTACATAAATGTTATGCGTCAAAATTGGCAAGAAATGGAGAACCAGTTCAACGTAACAAGTGAACACTGAGGGAGGTAAAGGTCTAGTGGTGAAAGCAGACACAGGTGGATCTAGAGGATATGCTATCCTGTAACATAGTGTTACCAGCACCACGTACCCTTCCTGACGTGTTGATAGATGGGTCGGATGGTGGCTGCTCCAGAAGTGCGCCCCAGGTATACTGGAGGGTAATGTTGAACCCGACCCCTCGCCCTCCAGCCACCCACCACCAGACCTTCTGCAGCAGCCAGAGGATTACAGCCCACGCTACAACAATCACCAGCAGCACCAGCCATAGTTTTCCTGCAGAACAAAGTACGCTGCTGCTACACACACAGTATAACATAGATAGAATGGAATGGGCAGCCTTTATACAACAACTTATGAGAAAGAATACTTCCCACCGATTCCCTGCGTGTCGTAGAAAGCGTCTAAAAGGGGAGTGAGCGATCACTTGACCAATTCTAAAATATTAATTTTAAGAAAAACATTGAATTAATGAAACTTGAAATGGAGGAGGCTTTTCGCATTTCAAGAGAGAAGAAAGGTGCCTTTCAAATGGCAATACCTCCAGGGACAGAAGACCTATAAAGTTCACTGGTGAACATTCGTTGAACTTGGCTGCACATATTACATATTCCTTTCTTTTTTGTAGTAGATATGTTTACGTAAACACTGTCCATTTTCTATCAACAAGCAACACAGACTATAGTTATCGAGATATCTGTTTCAAAGTTAAAAATATTTTCTTTTCTTCTTGCTGTGTCTCGTGTTCACCAGTCACGCCACTCAGGGTATGCCACAGTGACCAAGACTCCTACCTGCAAATGGTCTCATCAGCGAGAGATGTTTGGGCAGCAGCGACGGCTTCCGAGACACTATGTTGAACGTGTCTGAAGGATACCCCCTGAGGTACTGTATAGCTCGCAGACGCTCTGACGAGGGTCCAGTTACTGTAGAGAAGTCTGCCTCCTCCCGCTGCAGCTGACCGATCATCCCGCTGAAGACGCCGTCTTGCTCTCGGCCCCATGAATGATTGGGTTCCTCTCGAATCTCAAAACTGGAAGTGGATGACTCATTTCTTTGAATTCCAAATATACTTCAACCAGTCAAAAAAACTAAATGACTTTCAACCTGATTATACAACTAAAATGTTTCACGTATTTTTATATATCTTTGTGAATGATAATGATTTTATTGGAATTACCACAGATGACACTCATACCCGAGCTGACATCAAATACCCAAAGGTTTCCTTCAAAAAAGTAATCTTATCTAACATTGAGATCAAATTGTGCTGATAAGTCTGACTTGATTCATTAAACAATTTTCACTGTTTTATCTTATTTACAATAATGGTAGATTTTTGCAGGTGTTATCAAGACACTGGCCACGTCCACGTACGTGAATAATGATCCTCACTGCTGTAAACATAACACATAACCTGTGAACTAACTTGATCACAAATAATCACCACAATAATGCAGCTGCCGCTCTTACGTAGGAAGTGAAATCGTCCGAGTATGGACGACTGAAGCGTGGGTACAGACTCTCCATTATGATCAAGCATTGTTCCCCTCACTTGTGAGAGGGTCGTAAGGTGTACTAAAAGAGATTTTCCTCTAGTTCTGATTAAAGTGAAATTGATTATGGAAACATTTCACAAAGAAACAATGTGGTTCCAAAGCAAATATTTCATATCATTTAGGTTTCTCCTTCCGTGTGTAGAACTTTTTTATGGAATCATAAAAACAAATAAATGATTACTACTTGCGTGCTATAGGGGGAATTTTACACTCATGTTGTGCGCCTGTGTGTGTGTGTGTGTGTGTGTGTGTGTGTGTGTGTGTGTGTAGTCACCTACACCTATTTGTTCTGCACGGGTAGGGAATTTACACTCCTGTAGTCCCATCTTCTGAACCATCCCTAATATCATACAACATTTGTACTTCTGTATGCTGCCAGCATAACTGAATACCCCAACGTCGGTACTTTATCATCTGTGAGAAATGCGTGTCCTACTGTTTCCTTATCATCCTGACTCTCCCTTCACTATAATTGTTTTGGATCGTTGAAAGTCTTTCGAGGGCTACATGATATCAACGCCACAACGCAAGTTTTCCTACAGTTACTCTTCCCATTACGTGTTGTCAGCGTAGACCATCTTCTACTCTTTCTCGAAACTTACAGATGTGTTTTATAAAGAGGTCGATTCTTCCCTCCCGCCTCCTTTTCCTATTCTTTCCCTCCTTCCTATCACGTATCCCTCTTGGAAAATCAGGTGATCTCTCTCTCTCTCTCTCTCTCTCTCTCTCTCTCTCTCTCTCTCTCTCTCTCTCTCTCTCTCTCTCTCTCTCTCTCTCTCTCTCTCTCTCTAGTAAGCATTATTTCGACCCCAACAATATCAGGTGTGTTCTCCCGAAAAATAATCCATAAATTCCAGCTCTTCATCATCAACTGCTGGTCCATCAGCGTGTCTATACTTCACTTCAGGCTGCCACAACCATCACCCAACACTATGTCGACGGTGCTGGCGAGAGTGTGTCGTCCTCTTGCCTCATCTGGCATCTCCATTTTTTGTTATCTTATTGTACTCGTTGTTTTCTCCTTCCTCCTCGATCTATAACGTTTGATAAACAACATTTTATTTTTAGATTCCCTAATCTGTCTAGGTGCTCTTGTCTGGATGATTTAAAAGCAAAAATAACCACAATTAAACGTCTCCTTATATCTTGATTATTACCACTCATTCCCTTTTTTTTTCTTGTATCACCATTTTTACGTATGGCAATTCCACAGCCTTCATTCACGTTATGATGATCATTTTGTTCTTCTTTTCCTTTTCCTTTCTATCTGGTTGACTCATGTTTCTAACTTTATGGCTATATCTAATAGTCTTCATTCATCAGCCACAGAGCCTCCAGCTTTCTTTATAATTTCTCTTTTCTGTTAACAAACACTGATGCTGTATGAGTTGCGCATTTCTAGCATTTTCCTGACGGTTTTGTCTTAAATAGAACATATTATCGTCTCCTGGGCTTCCCTGTTATAATGTCTTCAGGTTTCTATCCCGCCGCATCGGTCAGCATAATTAGAGTACTTTGAGCGGTCCCAGACACTGCCCACTCTACATCATCAATAGTGTCTGTACCTTTGTTGGTGATAATTTCTTCAGTTCATCACCCTCTAACACGTCAAGAATAGCTTCTCCTGACCTTTACATTTCTCACCTAATACGAGCCTGTGTTTATGTTGTTTTATTCTAAAATTTAGTTATTGTGTTCCTCTCTTATCTCATGACGCTTCCATGATCCTTAGAATAAATCCTTAACTTCTTTATCATCTTCTATATCACCTTCTTTGGTTTTGTTAACTTCTGGTATTTCTTGATAATGACTGTCCATAAGATCAGCATGCGTTTGGTCTCTGGTGGCTCGGCCTCCTGTTCTTCCTCTTGTAGATCGAGTCACGTCTGACTGGTCTTGATGCATTCCTTCATTTGATTCCACATCAGATTACACCTCAGTCTAACAAAAACTTCTTCTACTAGGCTTTGTGTGTGTGTGTGTGTGTGTGTGTATGTGTGTGTGTGTGTGTGTGTGTGTGTGTGTGTGTTTTCCGATATTAATAAGAATGTCAGCAATCTTAGATACATCTTTATAGAAATCTGGATTATAATGATTTCTGAAATGAAAAACTCTTTAGATAGATCCCACAATGCGAAGACGTGTGAAGGTTCTTACGTGAAGTTGAGAGAGTTGCTGAAGGTGTGGATCAGCCGGGTGTCCAGGGAGTCGGTGGGAGTGACGATGGTGCCTGGTTCATCTGTGTTCCTCACAAAGTCCATATAGGGAGCGAAAGGCACCGTCACCACCCGGAACTTGTGGCCCATAAAATGAAGCTGTTCTGTAGAGGAAAATGTTTATTCAAATCTATATATAAATATATACTTTTCTTTATACATATCTGCCATTTCCCGCGTTAGCGAGGTACCATTAAGAACAGAGGACTGAACTTAAGAGGAAAAATACTCACTTGGCCCACTTCTCCGTTCCTTCTTTTGGAAAAGTAAAAACTGGAGGGGAAGATATATATATATATATATATAGATATCTGGGAGTGGATCTGGCAGCGGATGGAACCATGGAAGCGAAAGTGGATCATACGTGGGGGAGGGGGCGAAAATTCTGGGAGCCTTGAAGAATGTGTGGAAGTCGAGAGCATTATCTCGGAAAGCAAAAATGGGTATGTTTGAAGGAATAGTGGTTCCAACAATGTTGTATGGTTGCGAGGCGTGGGCTATGGATAGAGTTGTGCGCAGGAGGATGGATGTGCTGGAAATGAGATGTTTGAGGACAATGTGTGGTGAGAGGTGGTTTGATCGAGTAAGTAACGTAAGGGTAAGAGAGATGTGTGGAAATAAAAAGAGCGTGGTTGAGAGAGCAGAGGAGGGTGTATTGAAATGGTTTGTGCACATGGAGAGAATGAGTGAGGAAAGATTGACCAAGAGGATATATATGTCGGAGGTAGAGGGAACGAGGAGAAGAGGGACACCAAATTGGAGGTGGAAAGATGGAGTGAAAAAGATTTTTGTGTGATCGGGGCCTGAACATGCAAGAGGGTGAAAGGAGGGCAAGGAATAGAGTGAATTGGAGCGATGTGGTATACCGGGGTTGACGTGCTGTCAGTGGATTGAATCAAGGCATGTGAAGAGTCTGGGGTAAACCATGGAAAGCTGTGGAGGTATGTATATTTGCGTGTGTGGACGTATGTATATACATGTGTATGGGGGTGGGTTGGGCCATTTCCTTCGTCTGTTTCCTTGCGCTACCTCGCAAACGCGAGAGACAGCGACAAAGCAAAAAAAAAAAAAAAAAAAAAAATGTATATATATATATATATATATATATATATATATATATATATATATATATATATATATATATATATATATATATACATATATATGTATATATATATATATATAGCAATACTCCTGAAACAGGAGTTGTGGGAGTATGTGATAGAATGTAAGAAAGTAAATTCTCGATTAATATGGGTAAAACTGAAAGTTGATGGAGAGAGATGGTTGATTATTGGTGCATATGCACCTGGGCATGAGAAGAAAGATCATGAGAGGCAAGTGTTTTGGGAGCAGCTGAATGAGTGTGTTAGTGGTTTTGATGCACGAGACCGGGTTATAGTGATGGGTGATTTGAATGCAAAGGTGAGTAATGTGGCAGTTGAGGGAATAATTGGTATACATGGTGTGTTCAGTGTTGTAAATGGAAATGGTGAAGAGCTTGTATATTTATGTGCTGAAAAAGGACTGATGATTGGGAATACCTGGTTTAAAAAGCGAGATATACATAAGTATACTTATGTAAGTAGGAGAGATGGCCAGAGAGCGTTATTGGATTACGTGTTAATTGACAGGCGCGCGAAAGAGAGACTTTTCGATGTTAATGTGCTGAGAGGTGCAACTGGAGGGATGTCTGATCATTATCTTGTGGAGGCTAAGGTGAAGATTTGTATGGGTTTTCAGAAAAGAAGAGTGAATGTTGGGGTGAAGAGGGTGGTGAGAGTAAGTGAGCTTGGGAAGGAGACTTGTGTGAGGAAGTACCAGGAGAGACTGAGTACAGAATGGAAAAAGGTGAGAACAATGGAAGTAAGGGGAGTGGGGGAGGAATGGGATGTATTTAGGGAATCAGTGATGGATTGCGCAAAAGATGCTTGTGGCATGAGAAGAGTGGGAGGTGGGTTGATTAGAAAGGGTAGTGAGTGGTGGGATGAAGAAGTAAGAGTATTAGTGAAAGAGAAGAGAGAGGCATTTGGACGATTTTTGCAGGGAAAAAATGCAATTGAGAGGGAGATGTATAAAAGAAAGAGACAGGAGGTCAAGAGAAAGGTGCAAGAGGTGAAAAAAGGGCAAATGAGAGTTGGGGTGAGAGAGTATCATTATATTTTAGGGAGAATAAAAAGATGGTCTGGAATGAGGTAAATAAAGTGCGTAAGACAAGGGAGCAAATGAGAACTTCAGTGAAGGGCGCAAATGGGGAGGTGATAACAAGTAGTGGTGATGTGAGAAGGATATGGAGTGAGTATTTTGAAGGTTTGTTGAATGTGTTTGATGATAGAGTGGCAGATATACGGTGTTTTCGTCGAGGTAGTGTGCAAAGTGAGAGGGTTAGGGAAAATGATTTGGTAAACAGAGAAGAGGTAGTAAAAGCTTTGCGGAAGATGAAAGCCGGCAAGGCAGCAGGTTTGGATGGTATTGCAGTGGAATTTATTAAAAAAGGGGGTGACTGTATTGTTGACTGGTTGGTAAGGGTATTTAATGTATGTATGACTCATAGTGAGGCGCCTGAGGATTGGCGGAATGCGTGCATAGTGCCATTGTACAAAGGCAAAGTGGATAAGAGTGAGCGCTCAAATTACAGAGGTATAAGTTTGTTGAGTATTCCTGGTAGATTATATGGAAGGGTATTGATTGAGAGGGTGAAGGCATGTACAGAGCATCAGATTGGGGAAGAGCAGTGTGGTTTCAGAAGTGGTAGAGGATGTGTGGATCAGGTGTTTGCTTTGAAGAATTTATGTGAGAAATACTTAGAAAAGCAAATGGATTTGTATGTAGCATTTATGGATCTGGAGAAGGCATATGATAGAGTTGATAGAGATGCTCTGTGGAAGGTATTAAGAATATATGGTGTGGGAGGCAAGTTGTTAGAAGCAGTGAAAAGTTTTTATCGAGGATGTAAGGCATGTGTACGTGTAGGAAGAGAGGAAAGTGATTGGTTCTCAGTGAATGTAGGTTTGCGGCAGGGGTGTGTGATGTCTCCATGGTTGTTTGATTTGTTTATGGATGGGGTTGTTAGGGAGGTGAATGCAAGAGTTTTAGAAAGAGGGGCAAGTATGAAGTCTGTTGGGGATGAGAGAGCTTGGGAAGTGAGTCAGTTGTTGTTCGCTGATGATACAGCGCTGGTGGCTGATTCATGTGAGAAACTGCAGAAGCTGGTGATTGAGTTTGGTAAAGTGTGTGAAAGAAGAAAGTTAAGAGTAAATGTGAATAAGAGCAAGGTTATTAGGTACAGTAGGGTTGAGGGTCAAGTCAATTGGGAGGTGAGTTTGAATGGAGAAAAACTGGAGGAAGTGAAGTGTTTTAGATATCTGGGAGTGGATCTGGCAGTGGATGGAACCATGGAAGCGGAAGTGGATCATAGGGTGGGGGAGGGGGACGAAAATTCTGGGAGCCTTGAAGATTGTGTGGAAGTCGAGAACATTATCTCGGAAAGCAAAAATGGGTATGTTTGAAGGAATAGTGGTTCCAAAAATGTTGTATGGTTGCGAGGCGTGGGCTATGGATAGAGTGGTGTGCAGGAGGATGGATGTGCTGGAAATGAGATGTTTGAGGACAATGTGTGGTGTGAGGTGGTTTGATCGAGTAAGTAACGTAAGGGTAAGAGAGATGTGTGGAAATAAAACGAGCGTGGTTGAGAGAGCAGAAGAGGGTGTTTTGAAATGGTTTCGGGCACATGGAGAGAATGAGTGAGGAAAGATTGACCATGAGGATATATGTGTCGGAGGTGGAGGGAACGAGGAGAAGAGGAAGACCAAATTGGAGGTGGAAAGATGGAGTGAAAAAGATTTTGTGTGATCGGGGCCTGAACATGCAGGAGGGTGAAAGGAGGGCAAGGAATAGAGTGAATTGGAGCGATGTGGTATACCGGGGTTGACGTGCTGTCAGTGGATTGAATCAGGCATGTGAAGCGTCTGGGGTAAACCATGGAAAGCTGTGTAGGTATGTATATTTGCGTGTGTGGACGTATGTATTACATGTGTATGGGGGGGGTTGGGCCATTTCTTTCGTCTGTTTCCTTTCGCTACCTCGCAAACGCGGGAGACAGCAAAAAAAAAAAAAAAAAACAATAAAAAAAAAAATATATAATATATATATATATATATATATATATATATATATATATATATAATGAATATATATATTATATATATAATAAATAATATATATATATATATATAATACATATTATATATATATAAAGTACCAGAGAGAGACTGAGTACAGAATGGAAAAAGGTGAGAACAATGGAGTAAGGGGAGTGGGGGAGGAATGGGATGTATTTAGGGAATCAGTGATGGATTGCGCAAAAGATGCTTGTGGCATGAGAAGAGTGGGAGGTGGTTTGATTAGAAAGGGTAGTGAGTGTGGGATGAAGAAGTAAGAGTATTAGTGAAAGAGAAGAGAGAGGCATTTGGACGATTTTTGCAGGGAAAAAATGCAATTGAGAGGGAGATGTATAAAAGAAAGAGACAGGAGGTCAAGAGAAAGGTGCAAGAGGTGAAAAAAGGGCAAATGAGAGTTGGGGTGAGAGAGTATCATTATATTTTAGGGAGAATAAAAAGATGGTCTGGAATGAGGTAAATAAAGTGCGTAAGACAAGGGAGCAAATGAGAACTTCAGTGAAGGGCGCAAATGGGGAGGTGATAACAAGTAGTGGTGATGTGAGAAGGGATATGGAGTGAGTATTTTGAAGGTTTGTTGAATGTGTTTGATGATAGAGTGGCAGATATACGGTGTTTTCGTCGAGGTAGTGTGCAAAGTGAGAGGGTTAGGGAAAATGATTTGGTAAACAGAGAAGAGGTAGTAAAAGCTTTGCGGAAGATGAAAGCCGGCAAGGCAGCAGGTTTGGATGGTATTGCAGTGGAATTTATTAAAAAAGGGGGTGACTGTATTGTTGACTGGTTGGTAAGGGTATTTAATGTATGTATGACTCATAGTGAGGCGCCTGAGGATTGGCGGAATGCGTGCATAGTGCCATTGTACAAAGGCAAAGTGGATAAGAGTGAGCGCTCAAATTACAGAGGTATAAGTTTGTTGAGTATTCCTGGTAGATTATATGGAAGGGTATTGATTGAGAGGGTGAAGGCATGTACAGAGCATCAGATTGGGGAAGAGCAGTGTGGTTTCAGAAGTGGTAGAGGATGTGTGGATCAGGTGTTTGCTTTGAAGAATTTATGTGAGAAATACTTAGAAAAGCAAATGGATTTGTATGTAGCATTTATGGATCTGGAGAAGGCATATGATAGAGTTGATAGAGATGCTCTGTGGAAGGTATTAAGAATATATGGTGTGGGAGGCAAGTTGTTAGAAGCAGTGAAAAGTTTTTATCGAGGATGTAAGGCATGTGTACGTGTAGGAAGAGAGGAAAGTGATTGGTTCTCAGTGAATGTAGGTTTGCGGCAGGGGTGTGTGATGTCTCCATGGTTGTTTGATTTGTTTATGGATGGGGTTGTTAGGGAGGTGAATGCAAGAGTTTTAGAAAGAGGGGCAAGTATGAAGTCTGTTGGGGATGAGAGAGCTTGGGAAGTGAGTCAGTTGTTGTTCGCTGATGATACAGCGCTGGTGGCTGATTCATGTGAGAAACTGCAGAAGCTGGTGATTGAGTTTGGTAAAGTGTGTGAAAGAAGAAAGTTAAGAGTAAATGTGAATAAGAGCAAGGTTATTAGGTACAGTAGGGTTGAGGGTCAAGTCAATTGGGAGGTGAGTTTGAATGGAGAAAAACTGGAGGAAGTGAAGTGTTTTAGATATCTGGGAGTGGATCTGGCAGTGGATGGAACCATGGAAGCGGAAGTGGATCATAGGGTGGGGGAGGGGACGAAAATTCTGGGAGCCTTGAAGATTGTGTGGAAGTCGAGAACATTATCTCGGAAAGCAAAAATGGGTATGTTTGAAGGAATAGTGGTTCCAAAAATGTTGTATGGTTGCGAGGCGTGGGCTATGGATAGAGTGGTGTGCAGGAGGATGGATGTGCTGGAAATGAGATGTTTGAGGACAATGTGTGGTGTGAGGTGGTTTGATCGAGTAAGTAACTTAAGGGTAAGAGAGATGTGTGGAAATAAAACGAGCGTGGTTGAGAGAGCAGAAGAGGGTGTTTTGAAATGGTTCGGGCACATGGAGAGAATGAGTGAGGAAAGATTGACCATGAGGATATATGTGTCGGAGGTGGAGGGAACGAGGAGAAGAGGAAGACCAAATTGGAGGTGGAAAGATGGAGTGAAAAAGATTTTGTGTGATCGGGGCCTGAACATGCAGGAGGGTGAAAGGAGGGCAAGGAATAGAGTGAATTGGAGCGATGTGGTATACCGGGGTTGACGTGCTGTCAGTGGATTGAATCAGGGCATGTGAAGCGTCTGGGGTAAACCATGGAAAGCTGTGTAGGTATGTATATTTGCGTGTGTGGACGTATGTATATACATGTGTATGGGGGTGGGTTGGGCCATTTCTTTCGTCTGTTTCCTTTCGCTACCTCGCAAACGCGGGAGACAGCAAAAAAAAAAAAAAAAAAAAATAAAAAAAAAAATATATATATATATATATATATATATATATATATATATATATATATATATATATATATGTATATATATATATATATATATATATATATATATATATATATATATACATATATATATATATATAAAGTACCAGGAGAGACTGAGTACAGAATGGAAAAAGGTGAGAACAATGGATGTAAGGGGAGTCGGGGAGGACTGGGATGTATTTAGGGAATCAGTGATGGATTGCGCAAAAGATGCTTGTGGCATGAGAAGAGTGGGAGGTGGTTTGATTAGAAAGGGTAGTGAGTAGTGGGATGAAGAAGTAAGAGTACTAGTGAAAGAGAAGAGAGAGGCATTTGGACGATTTTTGCAGGGAAAAAATGCAATTGAGTGGGAGATGTACAAAAGAAAGAGACAGGAGGTCAAGAGAAAGGTGCAAGAGGTGAAAAAAAGGGCAAATGAGAGTTGGGGTGAGAGAGTATCATTAAATTTTAGGGAGAATAAAAAGATGTTCTGGAATGAGGTAAATAAAGTGCGTAAGACAAGGGAGCAAATGGGAACTTCAGTGAAGGGCGCAAATGGGGAGGTGATAACAAGTAGTGGTGATGTGAGAAGGGGATGGAGTGAGTATTTTGAAGGTTTGTTGAATGTGTTTGATGATAGAGTGGCAGATATAGGGTGTTTTGGTCGAGGTGGTGTACAAAGTGAGAGGGTTAGGGAAAATGATTTTTTAAACAGGGAAGAGGTAGTGAAAGCTTTGCGGTAGATGAAAGCCGGCAAGGCAGCAGGTTTGGATGGTATTGCAGTGGAATTTATTAAAAAAGGGGGTGACTGTATTGTTGACTGGTTGGAAAGGTTATTTAATGTATGTATGACTCATGGGGAGGTGCCTGAGGACTGGCGGAATGCGTGCATAGTGCCATTGTACAAAGGCAAAGGGGATAAGAGTGAGTGCTCAAATTACAGAGGTATAAGTTTGTTGAGTATTCCTGGTAAATTATATGGGAGGGTATTGATTGAGAGGGTGAAGGCATGTACAGAGCATCAGATTGGGGAAGAGCAGTGTGGTTTCAGAAGTGGTAGAGGATGTGTGGATCAGGTGTTTGCTTTGAAGAATGTATGTGAGAAATACTTAGAAAAGCAAATGGATTTGTATGTAGCATTTATGGATCTGGAGAAGACATATGATAGAGTTGATAGAGATGCTCTGTCGAAGGTATTAAGAATATATAGTGTGGGAGGAAAGTTGTTAGAAGCAGTGAAAAGTTTTCATCGAGGACGTAAGGCATGTGTACGTGTAGGAAGAGAGGAAAGTGATTGGTTCTCAGTGAATGTAGGTTTGCGGCAGGGGTGTGTGATGTCTCCATGGATGTTTAATTTGTTTATGGATGGGGTTGTTAGGGAGGTAAATGCAAGAGTTTTGGAAAGAGGGTCAAGTATGAAGTCTGTTGGGGATGAGAGAGCTTGGGAAGTGAGTCAGTTGTTGTTCGCTGATGATACAGCGCTGGTGGCTGATTCATGTGAGAAACTGCAGAAGCTGGTGACTGAGTTTGGTAAAGTGTGTGGAAGAAGAAAGTTAAGAGTAAATGTGAATAAGAGCAAGGTTATTAGGTACAGTAGGGTTGAGGGTCAAGTCAATTGGGAGGTGAGTTTGAATGGAGAAAAACTGGAGGAAGTGAAGTGTTTTAGATATCTGGGAGTGGATCTGGCAGCGGATGGAACCATGGAAGCGGAAGTGGATCATAGGGTGGGGGATGGGGCGAAAATTCTGGGGGCCTTGAAGAATGTGTGGAAGTCGAGAACATTATCTCGGAAAGCAAAAATGGGTATGTTTGAAGGAATAGTGGTTCCAACAATGTTGTATGGTTGCGAGGCGTGGGCTATGGATAGAGTTGTGTGCAGGAGGATGGATGTGCTGGAAATGAGATGTTTGAGGACAATGTGTGGTGTGAGGTGGTTTGATCGAGTGAGTAACGTAAGGGTAAGAGAGATGTGTGGAAATAAAAAGAGCGTGGTTGAGAGAGCAGAAGAGGGTGTTTTGAAGTGGTTTGGGCACATGGAGAGAATGAGTGAGGAAAGATTGACCAAGGGGATATATGTGTCGGAGGTGGAGGGAACGAGGAGAAGAGGGAGACCAAATTGGAGGTGGAAAGATGGAGTGAAAAAGATTTTGTGTGATCGGGGCCTGAACATGCAGGAGGGTGAAAGGAGGGCAAGGAATAGAGTGAATTGGAGCGATGTGGTATACCGGGGTTGACGTGCTGTCAGTGGATTGAATCAAGGCATGTGAAGCGTCTGGGGTAAACCATGGAAAGCTGTGTAGGTATGTATATTTGCGTGTGTGGACGTATGTATATACATGTGTATGGGGGGGGTTGGGCCATTTCTTTCGTCTGTTTCCTTGCGCTACCTCGCAAACGCGGGAGACAGCGACAAAGTATTATAAAAGTATAAAAAAATCATATATATATATATATATATATATATATATATATATATATATATATATATATATATATATATATATATATATATATATATATATATATATATATATATATATATGTACATTCCTATGAGTCCACGGGGAAAATGAAATACGAAAATTTCCCAAGTGCACTTTCGTGAAATAGTCTCCTTATCAGGGGGGACACAAGAGAGACATATTACAGTCAGTTGGCCAATGTTTTGAACAATCACATGTTTACCAAATGGCGTCGTAGCTTCGTCTCTTCGACGTATATCAATTGACTGTTATATTTCTCTCTTGTGTCTCCCCTGATGATGTGATTATTACACGAAAGTGCACTTGGGAACTTTTCGTGTTTCATTTTCCCCGTGGACTCATATGAATATAGATATATGTGTGTGTGTATGTATATGTATATGGCACTAGCTTCTTATTCGTCTATCTTTTTGTTCACATTTTCAGTGAAATTTTTTTTTGTGAAAATTTAGATGAATTCAAATTTGATTATCCTTTAACAAAACATTATTTCTACATCCTATATTTCTCAAGATAAGGTATTTTGTTAAAGTGTTATATTGTTGCCTTAATGTAAGCTTGCTTTTTGTAATAGTTCATAGGGTAGAATAATACGTCTAAACTCATTTATGTTATTTTCACAGATTGATGAAATATATATGCATTCATTCAATTATATTATAAGCTTTTCATGTTTCCAATGCTAAATACTGTGGCTTTTTGATTATGTAATTCCAGTCATATTAGTAATCTTAAGTAGTTTGTATTGCCGCCCAAAGAGCAATGATCATCCTCTCTTCCATTTTCTTTGACGTTTCTTCACCAATCTTGCAATAGCGAGGTGTGGCTGGGTACAGACGAAGAAAACCAGTCATATTATCCCAATTGGTTTGTGAACAAACCCTACTGGAAAGTTGGGAAGACATTTTATGCTTCTTGTAAAAAAGATGACAAAAAAGGATGTCTAAATGTTTAGTGTTGCCATATTCTCCCAACTTGGCTAATCTATGTTCTAAAAACAGTTCTTGTAATGTTGTTTTCCAGTACAATAACACCATCAAAAAGACTTAATAATTAGTAAGCCAAATCATATTATAATTAGGAGTATTATGTCGTCAAATGCAAGGTATGTCAATATATTTATGTGGGCCAGACTGGTAAGACTGTAATGGAGAGGTGTTATTGGCACCGTCATTCAGTACGGAGGGATGACCACAAAAATACGATCACTAAACATTGTCATGAAAATGATCACCTCGTAGATCTTGAGAATTCCGTTATTTTGTACCCCTATTCTGATTATGCCACACGTAACGTCTTTGAATCTGTCTTAATTGCTGATACTAAGAACTTTAATTTGTCCCCAGGCAATCTTAAAGTCCATTCTAGCATTAACCAAACCATTATGAGAGAACTGACTGAACGCGAAAACTTAAAAAGAAGTTGTTCAAGACACACCCAGCTACCCAGGACAACCTCCGCATGTGCTTCATATCCTCGAACATCTTGTCGAATTGGATTCGGATCCTCTCTCTTACCTCTTTCCCGTCGTCGTATACAACTGCAACTGTTTCAAATTCATCAAGATGGAGTACTGCACTACACAGCCTAACGTCACATATATGCAGTGAGCCAGTTCTCTATGACACACTTACTTCCAAGTCTTAAAATCCCTCTTTCCGACGACGCATATCACACCCTAAACACCAACCTTCTCGCTCACTTCAAACTTTATCACATGACCGTGTGGCTATATATCCATCCTCATAACATCTATATTCTTTTCGTGCCTATATTGGTTATCATGAAATTCCTCTCAACCATTCGTATGTCCAGATATTGTCCGTAGACGTTAAGTATATTGTATATACATTCAAAACCTTATTTGTCCTTGGTGATCACATGGGACTGTACAGCGAGTGCTTCCTCTACTGCACAAAAAAGCATTGCCCTTGGTAGTTGTAGGTCACATCATCACTGTAGGTTACATATCTCGTACAACTTTACCGGCCCATTACCATTGTTTTATTACACTTGATCATTGACAGTAATATATCTTACATCCTACAGGGGAGGAGTGGAAGGTTGTCAGTATAACGACAAACGTACTACACAGATCTGTGGTGAGTAACTGGGAGGAAGATGACATCGATAGCTTAGGCCACCATTTTCCCTAGGGACGAAGGAGACAGAATACTGCCCACGTATCTCCCTCATGTCGTAGGAGACTACGGAGGGCGGGAGGGGGATGTGGAGCGTGCAAGCTCACCCCTCCTTTGCTATTATTACTTTCCAAAAGAAAGCACTGAGTAAAAATGAGCCAAGAAAGGTTTTTTTTCTCTCTACTGCTCAGTTATGTGGTCTTGACGCAACCTTGCTGAGGTGGGAAACAGCGAAACGAAAGAATGAAAGAAGTATTCCACTTCACTGACGAGTGAGAAACAGTACTTAGCAACAGAGAACAATGTCACATAAAGCAGCAGCATCGAAGATATACATGAGAAGATTTATATAGTGTGAGGAGCAGTACACCTCACCATGGAAGAGATCTTGAGTCTGGTGGGCGAGTGACGTCAGGTTCCAGAGGTAGAGGAAGTGCACATCTGGCCGGCCGCTGTTACAGTAGAGGCAGCGACGGTACACCCGCACACCATCACTCATCACTGGTGGCACAAACCATACACGACTTATTCTCAGACAAATGATTCTTACTCTTACTCATTAAAAGCAAAAACAAAACAAAAAAACATAACCAGTATGATAATGATAATGGTAATGGTAATGATATATTACCCTTAGGTAAGGGAGAAAAAATTTCACC
Source organism: Panulirus ornatus (assembly GCF_036320965.1). Lineage (NCBI taxonomy): Eukaryota > Metazoa > Arthropoda > Malacostraca > Decapoda > Palinuridae > Panulirus > Panulirus ornatus. The sequence goes on along the minus strand of NC_092248.1, from coordinate 24,194,488 downwards.
TCCGCATTGCCTGCGTGTCGTAGAAGGCGACCAAAGGGGGCGGGAGTAGGGGAGCCTCCCCTTTTTGTATTTCAATTTCTAAAAGAGAAAACAGGAGTCAATCGTGGAGTGCTCATCCTCCTCGAAGGTTTAGATTGGAGTTTCTGAATGTGTGTGGATGTAACCAAGATGAAAAGAGAGGAGAGAAAGGTTGTATGCTTGAGGAAAGAAACACGCATTATCTCGCTCTGATTGAAATAAAGTTCAAGGGTAAGGAGAAGAATAGCTTGGAAATGTCTTAGGAGCAAAGTCAGGGGTTGGTGAGAGGACAAGAGCTAAGGAAGGAGTGGCATCACTCCTGAAACACCAGCTGTGGGAGTGTGTGATAGTGTAATGAATTAATTCTAAATTAATGTGGGTAAAACTTAAAGTGGATGGTGAGAGATGGGCGGCTGTTCGTGCTTATGCACCTGGTCATGAGAAGAAAGATCTTGAGAGGCAAGTGTTCTGGGTGCAGATGAATGAGTGTGTCAGCATTTTGGTGCATGAGACCGGGTTATAGTGATGGATGATTTAAATGCGAAGGTAAAATGCTGCAGTTGAGGATATAACTGAGGTACATGGAGCATTCGGTGTTATAGATGGAAATGGTGAAGAGCTTGTGGAGTTGTGTGCTGATAAAAGACTGGTGATTGGGAATACCTGGTTTAATAAGAGGTATATACAGAAGTGTAAGTATGTGAGTAGGAGTGCGAAATAGAAACTTCTTGATGTAAACGTGCTAAGAGAAGCAGCTAGTGGGATGTGTGCTGAGAGAAGCAGCTGGGGGGATGTCTGATCACTGTCTTATGGAGGCAAGGAGGAAGATTTGTGATGATATGTAGAGGAGGAAAGACTGGTGAGAGTAAGCGAGTATGTAAAGGAGACTCGTGTGAAGAAAACCCAGGAGAGATTTAGTTTACAATTGCAAAAGGTAAGAGTAAATGAAGTGAGGGGAGTGGGAATGGGAGGTATTTAGGGAAAAAGTGGCGGCATGTGCGAGAGATGTATGTGGCATACAAAATGTGGGAAGTTGACAAATTAGAAAGGAAAGTGAGTGGTGGGATGGAGAAGGATAATTGCTCGTGAAAGAGAAAAGAGAGGCAATACTTATAGGGAAGGAAGTACAAATGTTTGTTAGATGTAAGAGACAGCGGTAAGAGGTAAAGAGGATGATATATAAGCTGAAAACGAAAGCAAATGATAGTTGGGGTGAAAATGTTTTATAAGGAGGTAAATGATGTAAGAAAGACAAGAGGAGAAATGGGAATAACTGTGAAGGGGGCAAAAGAGGAAATAATAACAGGTAGCGATGAAGTGAGGAGATGCAGAAAGTATTTTGAAGAACTGTTAAATGTGTTTGATGATAGAGTGGCAGATGTAGGGTGTTTCGGTCAGGGTGTTATGCAAAGTGAGAGGGTCATGGAGAGTGGTTTAGTGCAGAGTAGAGGTGGTGAAAGCCTTGAAAGGATGAAATGCAGCAAGGCGGAGGGTTTGGATGGTATTGCAGTTAAATATACCAAGAAGGCGTGGGGGGACTTGTTGATCAGTTGGTAAGGATATTTACAGTATGTATGGATCATAACGAGGTGCCTGAAGATTGGCGGAATGCAAGAGTAGCTCCATTGTACTGAGGCAAGGGGGATAGGTGAGTGTTCAAACTACATAAGTATAACTTTGTCAAATATACTTGTTGATTGTACGGGAGGGTATTAATTGAGAGGATGAAGACATGTACAGAGCATCAGATTGGGGAGGAGCAGTGTGGTTTCAGAAGTGGTAGAGGATATGTGAAACAGGTGTTTGCCTCTAAGCATGAGTCCGAAAAATATTTAGAAAAGTGGATGGATTTGTATGTGGCATTTATGGATATGAAGAAGGCATATGATAGGGTTGATAGAAAGGCTTTGTGGAAGGCATTAAGAGCATATGGCGTGGAAGGTAAGCTGCTAGAAGCAGTGAGAAAATTTCATCAATGGTGTAGATCGTGTGTACGGTTAGGGAGAGATGAGAGTGAATTGTTCCAAGTGAACAGTGGTGTGCGGCGTGGAATGTGTGATGTAGCCATGGTTGTTTGATTTGCTTATGAATGGGATGGCAAACGAGGTAAATCCAAGAGTTTTGGAGAGGGGAGCAAGTATGCAGAATGCTTTGGATGAGACAGGGTGGGAAGAGAGGCATATGTTTACTGATGATACATTATTGATGGCTGATTCGGGTGACAAACTGGAGAGGTAGGTGACGGAGTTTGGAAGTGTGTAAAATGAGAAAGTTGAAAGTGAATGTGAATAAGAGTAAGATTATTGGGTTCAGCAGGTTTCAGAGAGAAGTTAGTTGGGATGTAAGTTTGAATGAAGAAAAATTGGAGGAAATGGAATGTTTTAGGTATCTGGGAGTGGACTTAGCAGCGGATGGAACCATGGAAGCGTAAGTGAGTCACAAGGTGGAGGAGAGGGCGAAGGTTCTGGGAGCGATGAAGAATGTGTGGAAAGAGAGAACGTTAGCTGGAAGGTCAAAAATAGGTATGTTTGAAGGTATAGTAGTCCAATAATATCATATTGTTGCGAGCCATGGGCTATAGATGTGGCTGTGTGGAGGAGGATGGATCTGTTGGAAATTAAATGTTTAAGGAAAATATGTGTTGTGAGGTGGTTTGATTGAATAAGTAATGAAAGGTAAGAGAGATGTAAGGAAATAAAGAGTGTGGTTGAGAGAGCAGAAGAGGGTGTCTTGAAATGGTTTGGACATATACAGAGAACGAGAAGTGGGAGACCAAACTGAAGGTGGAAGGATGGAGTGATAAAGATTTTGAGCAATCAGGGACTGAGCATGCAGGAGGGTGAAAGGCGTGCAAGGTATAGAGTGAATTGGAATAATATGGGATACCGGAGTCGACCTGCTGTCAATGGACTGAACCAGGGAATGTGAAACATCTGGGATAAAAGATAGAAAGGTCTGTGGGGACTGGATGTGTATAGAGATTTGTGGTTTCGGTGCATTACACATAACAGCTGGAGACTGAGTGTCAAAGAATGTGGCCTTTTTTGTGTGTTTGCCTTGCGCTACCTCGCTGAAGAAGGGGGTAACGATGCTGTTTCCTATGGGGTGGGGTAGCGCCAGAGATGGATGAAGGTAAGCAAGTATGAATATGTGTATGTGTATATAAGTAAATTTCTGTGCATGTGCATGTATATGTACGCGTATGTGTATGTGTTGATATGTATATGTATATGTATGCATATGTACGTGTATGGGCGTCTATGTATGTATATGTGCATATGAGTGGATGGGCCATTATTCGTCTGTTTCAGCACGTCGACCCCGGTATACACATCGATACAGTTCACTCTATTCCTTGCACGCCTGTCACCCTCCTGCATGTTCAGGCCCCGATCACTCAAAATCTTTTTCACTCAATATTTCCATCTCCAAATTGGTCTTCCACTTCTCCTCGTTCCCTCCACCTCTGACACATATATCCTCTTTGTCAATCGTTCCTCACTCATTCTCTCCATGTGACCAAACCATTTCAAAACACCCTCTTCTGCTCTCTCAACCACACTCTTTTTATTACCACACACCTCTCTTACCCTTTCATTACTTACTCGATCTAACCACCTCAAACTACATACTGTCCTCAAGCACCTCATTTCCAACACATCCACCCTCCTCCGCACAACTTTACCTATAGCCCACGCCTCGCAACCATATAACATTGTTGGAACCACTATTTCTTCAAACATACCCATTTTTGCTTTCCGTGATAATGTTCTCGCCTACCACACATTTTTAAGCGCTCCCAGATCTTTCGCCCCCTCCCTCACCCTGTGAATCAATTCCGCTTCCATTGTTGCATCCGCTGCCAAATCAACTCCCAGATATCTAAAACACTTAACATTCTCCAATTTTTCTCCATTCAAACTTACCTCCCGATTGGCATGTCCGTCAACCATACTGTACCTAATAACCTTGCTCTTATTAACATTTAGTGTCAGCTTTCTTCTTTCACACTTTACCAAACTCAGTCACCAGCTTTTGCAGTTTCTCACCCGAATCAGCTACTAGCTGGTTCTCAGTGAATGTCGGTTTGCGGCAGGGGTGCGTGATGTCTCCATGGTTGTTTAATTTCTTTATGAATGCGGTTGTTTGGGAGGTGAATGCAAGAGTTTTGGATAGAGGGGCAAGTAGGCAGTCTGTTGTGGATGAGAGGGCTTGGGAAGTGAGTCAGTTGCTGTTCGCTGATGATACAGCGGTGGTGGGTGATTCGGGTAAGAAACTGCAGAAGCTAGTGACTGAGTTTGGTAAAGTGTGTGAAAGAAGAAAGTTAAGAGTAAATGTGAATAGGGGCAAGGTTATTAGGTAAAGTAGGGTTGGGGGACAAGTCAGTTGGGAGGTGAATTTGAATGGAGAAAAACTGGAGGAAGTAAAGTGTTTTAGATATCTAGGAGTGCATCTGGCAGCGGATGGAATTATGGAAGTGGAAGTAAGTCACAGGGTGGGGGGGAGGGCGAAAGTTCTGGCAGCGTTTTAAAATGTTTGGAAGGCGAGAATATTAACTCGAAAAAGCAAAAGTGTGTATGTTTGAAGGAATAGTGGTTCCAACAATGTTGTTTGGTTGCGAGGCGTGGGCTATGGATAGAGTTGTGCGGAGGAGGATGGATGTGCTGGAAATGAGATGTTTGAGGACAATATGTTGTGTGAGGTGGTTTGATCGAGTAAGTAACGTAAGGGTAAGAGAGATGTATGGTAATAAAAAGAGTGTGGTTGAGAGACCAGAAGAGGGTATTTTGAAATGGTTTGGTCAAATGGAGATAATGAGTGAGGAAAGGTTGACAAAGAGTATATATGTGTCAGAGATGGAGGGAACGAGGAGAAGTGGGAGACCAAATTGGAGGTGGAAGGATGGAGTGCAAACATTTTGAGCGATCGGGGCCTGAATATGCAAGAGTGTGAAAGGTGTGCAAAGAATAAAGTGAATTAGAACGATGTGGTATAAGGGGTTTGAATGAGTGTGGACGAATGTGGCCTTCGTTGTCTTTTAATAGCGCTACCTCGCGTCCGTGCGGAGGGAATGGGTTGTCATTTCATGTGTGGCGGGATGGCGACAGAAATAAAAAATGCCAGCAAGTATAAATTATGTACACACACACACACACACACACACACACACACATATATATATATATATATATATATATATATATATATATATATATATATATATATATATATTATCCCTGGGGATAGGGGAGCAAGAATACTTCCCACGTATTCCCTGCGTGTTGTAGAAGTCGACTAAAAGGGGAGGGAGCGGGGGGCTGGAAATCCTCCCCTCTCGTTTTTTTTTAATTTTCCAAAAGAAGGAACAGAGAATTGGGCCAGGTGAGGGTAGTCCCTCAAAGGCTCAGTCCTCTGTTCTTAACGCTACCTCGCTAATGCGGGAAATGGCGAATAGTTTGAAAGAAAGAAATATATATATATATATATATGGAAGCGGAAGTGGATCATAGGGTGGGGGAGGGGGCGAAAATTCGGGAACCTTGAAGAATGTGTGGAAGTCGAGAACATTATCTCGGAAAGCAAAAATGGGTATGTTTGAAGGAATAGTGGTTCCAACAATGTTGTATAGTTGTGAGGCGTGGGCTATGGATAGAGTTGTGCGCAGGAGTATGGATGTGCTGGAAATGAGATGTTTGAGGACAATATGTGGTGTGAGGTGGTTTGATCGAGTAAGTAATAATAGGGTAAGAGAGATGTATGGTAATAAAAAGAGTGTGGTTGAGAGACCAGAAGAGAGTATTTTGAAATGGTTTGGTCACATGGAGATAATGAGTGAGGAAAGGTTGACAAAGAGTATATATGTGTCAGAGATGGAGGGAACGAGGAGAAGTGGGAGACCAAATTGGAGGTGGAAGGATGGAGTGCAAACATTTTGAGCGATCGGGGCCTGAATATGCAAGAGTGTGAAAGGTGTGCAAAGAATAAAGTGAATTAGAACGATGTGGTATAAGGGGTTTGAATGAGTGTGGACGAATGTGGCCTTCGTTGTCTTTTAATAGCGCTACCTCGCGTCCGTGCGGAGGGAATGGGTTGTCATTTCATGTGTGGCGGGATGGCGACAGAAATGAAAAATGCCAGCAAGTATAAATTATGTACACACACACACACACACACACACACATATATATATATATATATATATATATATATATATATATATATATATATATATATATATATATATATATATATATATATATTATCCCTGGGGATAGGGGAGCAAGAATACTTCCCACGTATTCCCTGCGTGTTGTAGAAGTCGACTAAAAGGGGAGGGAGCGGGGGGCTGGAAATCCTCCCCTCTCGTTTTTTTTTAATTTTCCAAAAGAAGGAACAGAGAATTGGGCCAGGTGAGGGTAGTCCCTCAAAGGCTCAGTCCTCTGTTCTTAACGCTACCTCGCTAATGCGGGAAATGGCGAATAGTTTGAAAGAAAGAAATATATATATATATATGGAAGCGGAAGTGGATCATAGGGTGGGGGAGGGGGCGAAAATTCGGGAACCTTGAAGAATGTGTGGAAGTCGAGAACATTATCTCGGAAAGCAAAAATGGGTATGTTTGAAGGAATAGTGGTTCCAACAATGTTGTATAGTTGTGAGGCGTGGGCTATGGATAGAGTTGTGCGCAGGAGGATGGATGTGCTGGAAATGAGATGTTTGAGGACAATATGTGGTGTGAGGTGGTTTGATCGAGTAAGTAACGTAAGGGTAAGAGAGATGTGTGGAAATAAAAAGAGTGTTGTTGAGAGAGCAGAAGAGGGTGTTTTGAAATGGTTTAATCACATGGAGAGACTGAGTGAGGAAAGATTGACCAAGAGGATATATGTGTCAGAGGTGGAGGGAACGAGGAGAAGGGGGAGACCAAATTGGAGGTGGAAAGATGGAGTGAAAAAGATTTTTAGTGATCGGGGCCTAAACATGCAGGAGGGTGAAAGGCGTGAATGAGGAAAGATTGACCAAGAGGATATATGTGTCAGAGGTGGAGGGAACGAGGAGAAGGGGGAGACCAAATTGGAGGTGGAAAGATGGAGTGAAAACGATTTTTAGTGATCGGGCCCTAAACATGCAGGAGGGTGAAAGGCGTGCAAGGAATAGAGTGAATTGGAACGATGTGGTATACCGGGGTGGACGTGCTGTCAATGGATTGAACCAGGGCATATGAAGCCATGGAAAGTTCTGTGGGGTCTGGATGTGGAAAGGGAGCTATGGTTTCGGTGCATTATTACATGACAACTAGAGACTGAGTGTGAACGAATGGGGCCTTTGTTGTCTTTTCCTAGCGCTACCTCGCACACATGAGAGGGAGGGGGTTGTTATTCCATGTGTGGCGAGATTTTCGATGGGAATAAATAATGGCAGACAGTATGTATTGTGTACATGTGTATATATGTATATGTCTGTGTGTATATATATGTGTACATTGAGATGTATAGGTATATATATTTGCGTGTGTGGACGTGTATGTATATACATATGTATATGGGTGTGTTGGGCCATTCTTTCGTCTGTTTCCTTGCGCTACCTCGCTAACGCGGGAGACAGCGACAAAGCAAAATAAATAAATAAATGAATATATATATATATATATATATATATATATATATATATATACGAATAAAGTACATATGAACGCGCACCTTCATAGAACATACAAACCTCCAACAGAATGCCTGCCTCTTGTACAGGGGTCCCGGGTTCGATCCTGGCTGTTGGAGGTTTGTATGTTATATATATATATATATATATATATATATATATATATATATATATATATATATATATATATATATATATATATATTTTTTTTTTTTTTTGTCGCTGTCTCCCGCGTTTGCGATGTAGCGCAAGGAAACAGACGAAAGAAATGGCCCAACCCACCCCCATACACATGTATATACATACGTCCACACACGCAAATATACATACCTACACAGCTTTCCATGGTTTACCCCAGACGCTTCACATGCCCCGATTCAATCCACTGACAGCACGTCAACCCCGGTATACCACATCGCTCCAATTCACTCTATTCCTTGCCCTCCTTTCACCCTCCTGCATGTTCAGGCCCCGATCACACAAAATCTTTTTCACTCCATCTTTCCACCTCCAATTTGGTCTCCCTCTTCTCCTCGTTCCCTCCACCTCCGACACATATATCCTCTTGGTCAATCTTTCCTCACTCATTCTCTCCATGTGCCCAAACCATTTCAAAACACCCTCTTCTGCTCTCTCAACCACGCTCTTTTTATTTCCACACATCTCTCTTACCCTTACGTTACTTACTCGATCAAACCACCTCACACCACACATTGTCCTCAAACATCTCATTTCCAGCACATCCATCCTCCTGCGCACAACTCTATCCATAGCCCACGCCTCGCAACCATACAACATTGTTGGAACCACTATTCCTTCAAACATACCCATTTTTGCTTTCCGAGATAATGTTCTCGACTTCCACACATTCTTCAAGGCTCCCAGAATTTTCGCCCCCTCCCCCACCCTATGATCCACTTCCGCTTCAATGGTTCCATCCGCTGCCAGATCCACTCCCAGATATCCAAAACACTCCACCCCCCCAGCCTTTCTCCACTCAAACCCACCTCCCAATCGACCCGACCCCCAACCCCACTGTACCCAATAACCCCGCTCCCATTCACACCCACTCCCAACTCTCCCCCCCCACACACCCCACCAAACTCAGTCACCAGCCCCTGCAGCCTCTCACATGAACCAGCCACCAGCGCTGCATCATCAGCGAACAACAACCGACTCACCCCCCAAGCTCCCCCATCTCCAACAGACCCCACACTATATATATATATATATATATATATATATATATATATATATATATATATATATATATATATATATATATATATATATATATATATATATATATTTATATATATATATATATCTTTTCTTTCAAACTATTCGCCATTTCCTGCATTAGCGAGGTAGCGTTAAGAACAGAGGACTGGGCCTTTGAGGGAATACCCTCACCTGGCCCAATTCTCTGTTCCTTCTTTTGGAAAATTAAAAAAAAACCGAGAGGGGAGGATTTCCAGCCCCCCGCTCCCTCCCCTTTTAGTCGCCTTCTACGACACGCAGGGAATACGTGGGAAGTACTCTTAATCCCCTATCCCCAGGGATCATATATATATATATATATATATATATATATATATATATATATATATATATATATATATATATATATATATATATATATATATATATATATATATATATATATATATATATATATATATATATATATATATATATATATATATATATATATATATATATATATATATATAAATATATATATATATATATATATATATATATATATATATATATATATATATGAATTTTTTCTTTTTTTAAAATACTTTGTCGCTGTCTACCGCCTTAGTGAGGTAGAGCATGGAAACAGACGAAAGAATGACCCAACCCACCCACATACACATGTATATACATAAACGCCCATGCACGCACATATACATACATATACATACATAGATGTACACATATATACAGATGCACATATTCATACATGCTGCCTTCATCCAATCCCGCCGCTATTCCGTGTGTGTGTGTGTGTTTGTGTGTGTGTGTGTGTGTGTGTGTGTGTGTGTGTTTGTTTGTGATGAGTGAGTCATCAAATTTCGTATCAGTAGATTAACATGTCTATATAATGCATCATAAAGACCTTGCTGCTGAGTGGGCTTCCTCAAGCGTGAGTCACCACGGGCTGGTGGGTTGTGTCGGGTGAGGTGGTGGACGGCCAGGTAGAGGGCGTGGACGGTGTTACGTAGACTGTGGTGGAGGAGGACGTCCTTCACTCCCGTCCTCCCACCCACCACCACCACGACCGTCTCTGGCCGCTGCCACAACCTGGAGGTCTCCAATATCCTGCAGGAGAACAGTCTATTGTTATATTGTACCAATATCCAGTTTGCCTATGTATGTCTGATAATCTTATAAAGCAGAGTTTACACAAATATGATAAGAGCAGAAAAATGACTTTTTCCCTCATATTGTAATATAAGGAAAGATAATTATCTGTACACTGCAAGATACGCATGATAGTTATCTGTACACTGCAAGATACACAGGATAGTTATCTGTACACTGCAAGATACACAGGATAGTTATCTGTACACTGCAAGATACACATGATAGTTATCTGTACACTGCAAGATACACATGATAGTTATCTGTACACTGCAAGATACACATGATAGTTATCTGTACACTGCAAGATACACATGATAGTTATCTGTACACTGCAAGATACACATGATAGTTATCTGTACACTGCAAGATACACATGATAGTTATCTGTACACTGCAAGATACACAGGATAGTTATCTGTACACTGCAAGATACACATGATGGTTATCTGTACACTGCAAGATACACATGATAGTTATCTGTACACTGCAAGATACACATGATAGTTATCTGTACACTGCAAGATACACATGATAGTTATCTGTACACTGCAAGATACACAGGATAGTTATCTGTACACTGCAAGATACACATGATAGTTATCTGTACACTGCAAGATACGCATGATGGTTATCTGTACACTGCAAGATACACATGATAGTTATCTGTACACTGCAAGATACACAGTATAGTTATCTGTATACTGGAAGATGCACAGTATAGTTATCTATACACTGCAAGATACACATGATAGGTATCTGTACACTGCAAGATACACATGATAGTTATCTGTACACTGCAAGATACACAGTATAGTTGTCTGTACACTGCAAGATACATGGGATAGTTATTTGTACACTGAGAAAATACACATTTTAGTCATATGTACACAGCAAAACTACACAGGATAGTTATCTATACAATGACAAGATAAACAGGATAGTCCTATGTACACACTAGAATAAACATAATATTCATCTGAACACAGTGTTACAACTATCTCCCTTCCTTCACAGTAATTGTTTCAGTTATCCATTATATGTTCAGTTTTCTATCTAAGGTACATTATAGTCTTTTGAAAAAATCTTATCTCTCTCTCTCTCTCTCTCTCTCTCTCTCTCTCTCTCTCTCTCTCTCTGAACAGGTTTTGGTAGGATGTTAACAACGCTGTTGGGTAAACATACAATATCATCTGTACACATCTTGGTGATTTCATGGAATTATGTTATAAAGTGAGACCAGTATATTTCCCTAAGATTTGCTTACTAAAATAAGTGGAGGAAGATCAATGTATGAAAAGTAAACTGTTGTATTCTTATGTTCAGCTAACACATGTTCATTTTCATTGATGCAAATATACTTCCATAATTTTTTCCCTGGGGATAGGGGAGAAAGAATACTTCCCATGCATTCTGCACGTGTCGTAGAAGGTGACTAAAGAGGACGGGAGCGGGGGGCTGGAAACCCTCCAATCCTTGCATTTCAACTTTCTAAAAGGGGAAACAGAAGAAGGAGTCACGCTTGGAGTGCTCATCCTCCTCGAAGGCTCAGATTGGGGTGTCTAAATGTGTGTGGATGTAACCAAGATGAAAAAAAAGGAGAGATAGGTAGTATATTTCAGGAAGGGAACCTGGATATTTTGGCTCTGAGAGAAACGAAGCTTAAGGGTAAAGGGGAAGAGTGGTTTGGGAATGTCTTGGCAGCAAAGTCAGGGGTTAGTGAGAGGACAAGAGCAAGGGAAGGAGTAGCGCTACTCTTGAAACAGGAGTGGTGGGAGTATGTGATAGAGTGTAAGAAAGTAAACTCTAGATTGATATGGGTAAAACTGAAAGTTGATTGAGAGAGATGGGTGATTATTGGTCCATATGCACCTGGGCATGAGAAGAAAGATCATGAGAGGCAAGTGTTTTGGGAGCAGCTGTGTGAGTGTGTTAGTAGTTTTAATGAACGAGACCAGGTTATAGTGATGGGTGATTTGAGTGCAAAGGTGAGTAATGTGGCAGTTGAGGGAATAATTGGTGTATAAGGGATGTTCAGTGTTGTTTAATGGAAATAGTGAAAAGCTTGTAGATATATGTGCTGAAAAAGGACTGGTGATTGGGAATACCTGGTTTCAAAAGAGAGATATACATAAGTATACGTATGTAAGTAGGAGAGATGGCCAGAGAGCGTTATTGGATTACATGTTAATTGATAGGCGCGCGAAAGAGAGACTTTTGGATGTTAATGTGCTGAGAGGTGCAACTGGAGGGATGTCTGATCATTATCTTATGGAGGCGAAGGTGAAGATTTGTGGGGGTTTTCAGAAAAGAAGAGAGAATGTTGGGGTGAAGAGAGTGGTGAGAGTACGTGAGCTTGGGAAGGAGACCTGTGTGAGGAAGTACCAGGACAGACTGAGTATAGAATGGAAAAAGGTGAGAACAAAGGACGTAAGGGGAGTGGGGGAGGAATGGGATGTATTTAGGGTGGCAGTGATGGCTTGGGGAAAAGATGCTTGTGGCATGGGAAGCGTGGGAGGTGGGCAGATTTGAAAGGGCAGAGAGTGGTGGGATGAAGAAGTAAGATTATTTGTGAAAGTGAAGAGAGAGAGGCATTCGGACGATTTTTGCAGGGAAATAATGTAAATGACTGGGAGATGTATAAAAGAAAGAGGCAGATGGTTAAGAGAAAAGTGCGAGGTGAAAAAGAGGGCAAATGAGAGTTGGGGTGAGAGGGTATCATTAAATTTCAGGGAGAATAAAAAGATGTTTTAGAAGGAGGTAAATAAAGTGCATAAGACAAGGGAACAAACGGGAACTTCAGTGAAGGGGGCTAATGAGGAGGTGATAACAAGTACTGGTGATGTGAGAAGATGGAGTGAGTATTTTGAAGGTTTGTTGAATGTGTTTGATGACAGAGTGGCAGATATAGGGTGTTTTGGTCGAGGTGGTGTGCAAAGTGAGAGGGTTAGGGAGAATGATTTGGTAAACAGAGAAGAGGTAGCAAAAGCTTTGCGGAAGATAAAAGCCGGGAAGGGAGCGGGTTTCGATGGTATTGCATTGGAATTGATTAAAAAAGGGGGTGAGTGTATTGTTGACTGGTTGGTAAGGTTATTTAATGTATGTACGTCTCATGGTTAGGTGCTTGAGAATTGGCAGAATGCTTGCATAGTGCCATTGTACAAAGGCAAAGGGGATAAAAGTGAGTGCTCAAATTACAGAGGTATACGTTTGTTGAATATTCCTGGTAAATTAAATGGGAGGGTATTGATTGAGAGGGTGAATGCATGTACAGAGCATCAGATTGGGGAAGAGCGGTGTGGTTTGAGAAGTGGTAGATGATGTGTGGATCAGGCGTTTGCTTTCAAGAATGTATATGAGAAATACCTAGAAAAGCAAATGGATTTGTATGTAGCTTTTATGGATCTGGAGAAGGCATATGATAGAGTTAATAGAGATGCTCTGTGGAAGGTATTAAGAATATATTGTGTGGGAGGCAAGTTGTTAGGATCAGTGAAAAGTTTTTATCGAGGATGTAAGGCATGTGAACATGTAGGAAGAGAGGGAAGTGGGCGCCATTTGGTAAACCAAATGGTGCCTTATCTTCGTCACTTCAATGTATATCAACTGACTTATATTTCTCTCTTGTGTCTCCCCTGATGATGTGATCATTACACGAAAGTGCGCTAAGGAACTTATCGTGTTTCATTTTCCCCGTGGACTCATAGGAATATCTTGATCACGCGCAAAATTGTGATCCTTTCTAATATATATATATATATATATATATATATATATATATATATATATATATATATATATATATATATATATATATATATATATATATATATATATATGTATATTAAAAAGGGTTGAGCCCAAACATCACATTGACACCAAAAATCTTTTAGTTCTACATTTTGATGATAATTTCACTTCACTTACCAATTGCTTAAATCCTTTAATGTAAATGTTGCCTTTAGCAACAATAATACTATAAAGAATATCTTAATCAGAAATTCACCAGAAAATTCTCTTGGTTGCATCTATAAAGTGCCTTTTGGAAATTGAGATAAACTTTATGTTGGTCAGACTGACAAGGACCTTTCTGTTAGACTTAAGCAACATAAATATAGTACAAGAACGGGACAAAAAACAATTGCCTTGTTTAATTACGTTAAATACTATGATCATTGTATTGACTGGAGTAATGCCATCTCAGCTATTAATTCTAGGTCTATTACCAAAATATTATCAAATACACAAAGAGTTATACTCTCAATATTAATGATGGTCTATACAAATTAGATAACTTTATTGTTGATAAAATTTGTAAGATTATAAGTTTATGAATGCTCGTTGAATGTTTTGGACAATCACATGTTTACCAAATGACGTCCTAGCTTCGTCTCCTCGATGTATATCAACTGACTTTCATTTCTTTCTTGTGTCTCCCCTGATGATGTGATTATTACACGAAAGTGCACTTGGGAACTTATCGTGTTTCATTTTCCAAAAGAAGGAACAGAGAAGGGGGCCAGGTGAGGATATTCCCTCAATGGCCCAGTTCTCTGTTCTTAACGCTACCTTGCTAACGCGGGAAATGGCGAATAGTTTGAAAAAAAAAAAAAAATATATATATATATATATATATATATATATATATATATTTTTATTTTTTTTTATTATACTTTGTCGCTGTCTCCCGCGTTTGCGAGGTAGCGCAACGAAACAGACGAAAGAAATGGCCCCCCCCCCATACACATGTATATACATACGTCCACACACGCAAATATACATACCTACACAGCTTTCCATGGTTTACCCCAGACGCTTCACATGCCTTGCTTCAATCCACTGACAGCACGTCAACCCCGGTATACCACATCGCTCCAATTCACTCTATTCCTTGCCCTCCTTTCACCCTCCTGCATGTTCAGGCCCCGATCACACAAAATCTTTTTCACTCCATCTTTCCACCTCCAATTTGGTCTCCCTCTTCTCCTTGTTCCCTCCACCTCCGACACATATATCCTCTTGGTCAATCTTTCCTCACTCATCCTCTCCATGTGCCCAAACCACTTCAAAACACCCTCTTCTGCTCTCTCAACCACGCTCTTTTTATTTCCACACATTTCTCTTACCCTTACGTTACTCACTCGATCAAACCACCTCACACCACACGTTGTCCTCAAACATCTCATTTCCAGCACATCCATCCTCCTGCGCACAACTCTATCCATAGCCCACGCCTCGCAACCATACAACATTGTTGGAACCACTATTCCTTCAAACATACCCATTTTTGCTTTCCGAGATAATGTTCTCGACTTCCACACATTCTTCAAGGCCCCCAGGATTTTCGCCCCCTCCCCCACCCTATGATCCACTTCCGCTTCCATGGTTCCATCCGCTGCCAGATCCACTCCCAGATATCTAAAACACTTCACTTCCTCCATATATAATATAAGTATAATGAAAAAAAAAAAATATATATATATATATATATATATATATATATATATATATATATATATATATATATATATTTTTTTTTTTTTTTCTTTGTCGCTGTCTCCCGCGTTTGCGAGGTAACGCAAGTAAACAGACGAAAGAAATGGCCCAACCCACCCCCATACACATGTATATACATACGTCCACACATGCAAATATACATACCTACACAGCTTTCCATGGTTTACCCCAGACGCTTCACATGCCCTGATTCAATCCATTGACAGCACGTCAACCCCGGTATACCACATCGATCCAATTCACTATATTCCTTGCCCTCCTTTCACCCTCCTTCATGTTCAAGCCCCGATCACACAAAATATTTTTCACTCTATCTATCCACCTCCAATTTGGTCTCCCACTTCTCCTCGTTCCCTCCACCTCCGACACATATATCCTTTTGGTCAATCTTTCCTCACTCATTCTCTCCATGTGCCCAAACCATTTCAAAACACCCTCTTCTGCTCTCTCAACCACGCTCTTTTTATTTCCACACATCTCTCTTACCCCTACGTTACTTACTCGATCAAACCACCTCACACCACACATTGTCCTCAAACATCTCATTTCCAGCACATCCATCCTCCTGCGCACAACTCTATCCATAGCCCACGCCTCGCAACCATACAACATTGTTGGAACCACTATTCCTTCAAACATACCCATTTTTGCTTTCCGAGATAATGTTCTCGACTTCTACACATTCTTCAAGGCTCCCAGGATTTTCGCCCCCTCCCCCACCCTATTATCCACTTCCGCTTCCATGGTTCCATCCGCTGCCAGATCCACTCCCAGATATCTAAAACATATATATATATATATATATATATATATATATATATATATATATATATATATATATATATATATATATATATATATATATATATATATATATATATATATATATATATATTGATAGCCCAGACATCTGGCCTCCACTACTTGTTTATATCGCTCGCATGTCTCTTATTTGTCCCGCTTTACTTCCCTACAACAATATAAGCTGTACCTAAAGAGGAGGTGGGTCGCGTTGTTGTTGTTGTTGTTGTTGTTGTTGTTGATGGTGAGGTCGAGGATGAGGGTATGGCAGGTGGTCCTGGTGTCTCCCCACAGCCCCTGGAGGAGGTGGTCCTGGGCCAGTTGGTCCAGGGAGAGAAGAGATCCTGCCTTCACTACTGTAATTCCCTCAGATCCTACACTCATGCTCCTGGAGAACACAGGATTATCCCATATATCAGTAATAGATTCAGAAGAAAAATACATATAACACACAAATCTTAATACTCTAACTTAATACATAAAACTTGGCATTAGGACTGACGTAATCCGCTTAAATTACCACCTCTATAAACCAATTTTCTTTCCATTTCTCTGATGTTTGATTTAATTCCTTGATTTTTACATCAGGATACATATAATATATCATTAAATCGTCTGGTCTGCGAATAAATCCTCACAAACAGAGAAAATTGTAATATCTCCCTGTGACAACTCATCTTGTTCAGAGAGCGATGGTTCTCGTATTCTCAGTAGTTACCCAAGTTTTGTAAAGGATTGACTGATTTGTTTAGATATGTATATGTGCGTGTGTGGACGTGTATGTGTATATATGTGTATGTGGGTGGGTTGGGCCATTCTTTCGTCTGTTTCCTTGCGCTACATCGCTAACGGGGGAGACAGAGACAAAGTATAATAATAGAAAAAGATATCAATAAAATTTGAAATTTGAAGATGCATATACACAACTTTCTTAAGCAGGTATTTTTCTTTCTTATTCAGATATGTTACCTGAGGATGGAGGTAGTAAATGATATTGATGCTGTAGTGATGTTATTATGATGAAGGCAAATAGGACGAGACAAAACCTGAGTGGCTAACCTGGGTATACTGGAGAGCACAGGTGAGTGTTGTGTGGTTGTCATGAGTAGTGTGTGACAGCCCACCTGATGCTTCTGCAGCACCTGACCCACCAGGACGCCCACCTCCACACCCATCTGGTCCCTGGGTCTAGCTATGTCTTGATCAGTTCTCGAGACAGTCGTTACCAGCACCGTCACAACAACCATAACTTGATGCCACAGTGAAGTCATATTGAGCCGCAGGACCCGTACCTGCAGACGTTAGTATGGAAGTGTATCTTAGCTATATATGGCCAGGCATCAGCCTCGCTGGTGCCTACGTGATACACTAAATGGATCCATCGCTTGCATCATTCGTTATGGCATTTATTATAAGGTAATTTAGTGCTGTCGTGATCAAGAATTTTGGTAACATTTTTTCTTCCATCATCTGACATATTCTTTCTTTTCGATTTTCTCCATATTCATTTCATAAGAAATGAATCTGATGCAGTAAAATATCTACACATACATACTTAAATGACAAGCTAACTCAAAAATACAGCATTTTCTGCTCAACAAATTGTGAGGAAATTTCTCGAATGAATTATAGCGGACCAAATACGGGAACACTTGGTGAATCATGATCTCATTAGGGATTCTCAACATGGGAGTACATAAGGGAAGGTCATGTCTCAGTAACCATCTCTCCTTCTTTAATTAAGTATTTGAAACTGTTGATCAGGGTAAGAGTTATGATATTGTATACTTACACTTAAGTAAGGCTTTTGACGGAGTAACTTATGAACGTCTGCTTAGAAAAATAGCGGCACACGGCATCGTGGGTTGTGTATGTACTTGGATTACGTCGTGGCTCACTGACAGACAACAAGGTATGCATCAACGGAGTTATATCGAACTGGGGCAATTTAGCCAGTAGTGTTCCTTCCTCATAAGTCAATCTTGGCACCGCTCTTCTTCGTTATATATCTCAACGATTTGAGTATGGAAATAACTAGCGACTTACGCAAATCTGTCGATGATACAAAAATAGGAGCCGTAATTGTCTAAGATGAAAATTCAGTGAATGGCCAGAGGACTTGAATATATTATCAGAATGGGCTGGTACATGGAAAATGGAATTCAACACAAATAAATGCACAACACTTAGTGTGGGTAAAGACAGAAACACTAATTACAGACTGTACAATATTAAAACTGAGGAAAAAATGCAAAAGATATATATAGGGGTACTGGTAAGCAAAGATCTTAAGCCACCTCAACAATGTATCAAAGTGTGTATTTAGGCTAATAGGATGTTAGGGTTCATTAATAGGACTCCCAGCCGTAAAACTGCTAGAGTAATATTGCAACTTAATCTTGCGTTGGTGAGACCACATGTGGATTATGCAGTACAGTTTTGGGCTCCATACTATGTAGTTGATATAGATTGTTGAGAGAGTACAAAGGCGAATGACCAAAAATTGAAATTAGAAACTTCACTTAAGAGGAGGAGGTCAAGAGGGGATGTGATTGAAGTTTTTAAATGGGTGAAAGGCATTGATAAAGGTAACATGAATAAAGTTCTTAGAATGGCGCCACTGGATAGGACAAGAAATAGAGGATTTAGATTAGTAGAAATAGATTCAGATCGGATGTGGGTAAATATTGGTTCAGTAATAGGGTAGTAGAGTTATGGAACAGCTACTAAGTACAGAAGTGGAAGCTACGTGGGTGTTTAGGTAGCTTTAAACGAAGGTTGGATGTGTTTATGGATTCAGGTGGTTGGTTGTAGGGTGGACAGACTCAGGACCTGCCTAGCATGGGCCAATAGGCCTCTTGCAGTGTCCTCACTTCTTATGTTCTTATGTTCTTATATAATCTTAATCTGCTTATGTTACTGATGTGCTGAGAATGGAGGCTGGACTACAATCTCACCCTCAACAGATTGTTTGAAACAGGAGACAACATCTTGAACCCATCGGTGGTTCCAAGGGTCATGTAGCATTCTGCACTACCTTCATATTGTGAGCTCCTGTCATACTAAGAAACATACAAGTCGGATATGTACTTGTAGTTAGTCCCACACAAGTCCCCGACCCTTCGCTCGGACGCATGAGGATACACCACCTCTCTGCCTAGCCTGAGGAAGTGACGGACGTTTCAACGTGCAGCAGCGTACGAGAACAACGTTTACTGAAATATAGTAATATGATTCATCGCTCCTGGTATACCATGGGAACCTATGACCGTCGCGTTGGTCATTTTCCTCAAGATATTCAGAGTAGGTAAAAATAATAAGATGATCGGCTGTGTCTGTAAAGGAAGCGTATGTGGAAAAGAGTTTTGGGATACAGTTTTGGGACAGTAAGACATAACTGGTGTGCAAGTCCTTTATAATGATAAGCTGGGATCTCCTTACGTGAGCTGGATCTCTGTTTATGTTAGATGACACAATCCTCTCAACGATGTATTTGTCGAACCTGTTTGTTTTTGTTGTAAAGATGTGTGAGTCTACTTTCATCATCTCTGATCATGGATATTAGTTTGTGTTCATGTTTATTACCATAGGACTTCTGGAAGCCTTTCAGTGACCATTTTACTGAAGGTAGTGATAAATGATAGAGTTTGTGAGGTAGTGCTGATCCCTACACACACTTGGTCTAACGTGAGGCGGTGCTGATCCCTGCACACACCTGGTCTAACATGAGACAGTGCTGATCCCTGCACACACTTGGTCTAACGTGAGGCAGTGCTGATCCCTGCACACACTTGGTCTAACGTGAGGCGGTGCTGATCCCTGCACACACCTGGTCTAACATGAGGCAGTGCTGATCCCTGCACACACTTGGTCTAACGTGAGGCGGTGCTGATCCCTGCACACACTTGGTCTAACGTGAGGCAGTGCTGATCCCTGCACACACCTGGTCTAACGTGAGGCAGTGCTGATCCCTGCACACACCTGGTCTAACGTGAGTCAGTGCTGATCCCTGCACACACCTGTTCTAACGTGAGACAGTGCTGATCCCTGCACACACCTGGTCTAACGTGAGGCAGTGCTGATCCCTGCACACACCTGGTCTAACGTGAGGCAGTGCTGATCCCTGCACACACCTGGTTTAACGTGAGGCAGTGCTGATCCCTGCACACACTTGGTCTAACGTGAGGCAGTGCTGATCCCTGCACACACTTGGTCTAACGTGAGGCAGTGCTGATCCCTGCACACACTTGGTCTAACGTGAGGCAGTGCTGATCCCTGCACACACTTGGTCTAACGTGAGGCAGTGCTGATCCCTGCACACATCTGGTCTAACGTGAGGCAGTGCTGATCCCTGCACACACCTGGTCTAACGTGAGGCAGTGCTGATCCCTGCACACACCTGGTCTAACGTGAGGTAGTGCTGATCCCTGCACACACCTGGTCTAACGTGAGGCAGTGCTGATCCCTGCACACACCTGGTCTAACGTGAGGCAGTGCTGATCCCTGCACACACCTGGTCTAACGTGAGGTAGTGCTGATCCCTACACACACCTGGTCTAACGTGAGGCAGTGCTGATCCCTACACACACCTGCTCTAACGTGAGGTAGTGCTGATCCCTGCACACACCTGGTCTAACGTGAGGCAGTGCTGATCCCTGCACACACCTGGTCTAACATGAGGCAGTGCTGATCCCTGCACACACCTGTTCTAACGTGAGGTAGTGCTGATCCCTGCACACACCTGGTCTGACATGAGGCAGTGCTGATCCTTGCACACACCTGGTCTAACACTGTCTTCTCTACTTCTAGTGAGATTCACCTGAGCGGAGGATTAAGACCCTCACAGATACTTCAAGTCTGAGTCTTATCATGAAGACTATCGCTGGTTAAGGATGGAAGACCCTCGGGATATATGACTGTCACTGCTGAAGGATGATGATCCTATGTAAGACTATCGCAGGGGAAAGATGGAGGGATTCTCGGGACGTAAGTTAGTGTTAGTGATGCTAGACACTTGGTGAGGATGAAACCACCATCCTAGGTATCATTCATTTTGATTTCTCTCCCATCCTAATCACGTCCTCAACAATTCTATTAAAGTACACACCTGAAGGTGAGGTGTAGCAAGCAAAATGATTTCACAAAATGGATCACTTTTGCTCCCATTGTTCTATTCTATGCCATTTCTACACACACTCCATTGCCCACTAACCCACTCCACTTCCTCAGAATTTTCTCTTTTCAAACTCATATCCACATCGATGTTTTTCTCTGTTTTACTAAACCTAATAACCTTGCCTTTATCATCAATCATCCCTAAACACCCTCCTTCACATACTTTTCCAAACTCAGTCACCAACTCCTGCAGTTTCTCTTTCGAATCCGCCAACATTTCTGAGTCATCAGCAAACAACTGACTCACTTCCAAGGCCTTCTCTCTCTCTCTCTCTCTCTCTCTCTCTCTCTCTCTCTCTCTCTCTCTCTCTCTCTCTCTCTCTCTCTCTCTCTCTCTCTCTCTCTCTCTCTCTCTCTCTCTCTCTCTCTCTCTCTCCTACGGCAGACTGCATACTCACCACTCTCTCCAAAACTCTTGCATTCACCTCCCTATCCACCCCATCCGTAAACAAATTAAACAAGCATGGTGAAATCACCCCCCCCCCCCCCCCCCGCCGCAAACCGACCTTCACTAGGAACCAATCACTCTCCTTTCTTCCTACTCGTACACATGCCCTACATCCTTAATAGAAACTTCTCATTGCTTCTAGTAGCTTATCTTCCACACCATATACTCTTAAACCTTCCACAAAGCATCTCTAACAGCCCTATCATATGCCTTCTCCAGATCCATGAATGCAACAGAGACCCATCCAATATTCTAAGAATTTCTCACACACATTCTTGAATGCAAACACCTGATCCACACATCCGCTACCACTTATGATACAATACTGCTCCACCACAATCTGATGCTTTGTACATACCTTCTACCTCTAAAATGACACCCTTCCATACAAGTTAACCATTTGCACAACAGTTTCACATCAGTAGTTTGAATATTCACTGTTGTCTTCCTTGCCTTTATAAGCACAATGACATTACACAGCGAGAGATGGTTAATTATTGGTGCCTATGCACCTGGTCATGAAAAGAAAGATCATGAGAGGCGAGTACTTTAGAAACAGCTGCGTGAGTGTGCTAGCAGTTTGATGCACGAGACCGGGTTATAGTGATGGGTGATTTGAATGCAAAGGTGAGTGATGTGGTAGTTGAGGGTATAATTGGTGTTCATGGGGTGTTCAGAGTTGTAAAAGGAAATGGTAAAGAGTTTGTGGATTTGTGTGCTGAGAAAGGACTGATGATTGGGGATACCTGGTTCAAAAAGAGAGATATACATAAGTATACGTATGTAAGTAGGAGAGATGGCCAAAGAGAGTTATTGGATTACGTGTTAATTGATAGGCGAGTGAGAAACTTTTGAATGTTGATGAGCTGAGAGGAGCAGTTGAAGGGATGTCTGATCACTGTCTTGTAGAGACGAAGGTGAAGATTTGTAGAGATTTTCAGAAAAGAAGAGAGAATGTCGGGGAGAAGAGAGTGTAAGAGTAAGTAAGCTTGGAAAGGAGTCTTGTGTGAGGAAGCACCTGGAGAGATTGTGTGCAGAATGGAAAAAAGTGAGATTGAAGAACGTAAGGGGAGTGGGGTAGGGAACGGGATGTATTTAGGGAAGCAGTGATAGCTTGTGCAAAATATGCATGTGGTATGAGAAAGGTGGGAGGTGTGCAGATTAGAAAAGGTGTAAATGGTGGGATAAAGAAGTAAGATTGTTAGTGAAAGAGAAGAGAGAGGCATTTGGATGATTTTTGCAGGGAAAAATGCAAATGAGTGGGAGATGTATACAAGAAAGCGACAGGAGATCAAGAGAAAGGTGCAAGAGGTGAAATAGAGGGCAAATGAGAGTTGGGGTGAGAAAGTATCATTAAATCATAGGGAGGATAAAAATATGTTTTGGAAGGAGGTAAATAAAGTGCGTAAGACAAAAGAATAAATGAGAACATCGATGAAGGGGACAAACTGGGAGGTAAAAACAATTTGTGATGAAGTGAGAAGGAGATGGAGTGAGTATTTTGAAGGTTTGTTGAATGTGTTTGATGATAGAGTGGCAGATACAAAATGTTTTGGTCGGGGTGGTATGCGAAGTGAGAGAATCATGGAGAATGGTTTGGTGAACAGAAAAGAGATAGTGAAAGCTTTGCGGAAGATGAAATCTGGCAAGGCGGCGGGTTTGGATGATACTGCAGTAGAATTTATCAAAAAAGGGGGTGACTGTGTTGATGACTGATTGGTCAGGGTATCAAATGCATGTATGGATCATGGTGAAGTGCCTGAGGATTGGAAGACTGTATGCATAGTGCCATTGTCCATCATTGCACGTATATCCTCTTTCTGTCCATTATCCATCATTTCACGTATATCCTCTTTCTGTTCATTATCGCACGCACATCCTCCTTCTGTCCAATATTCAACGGATATCCTCCCTCTGTCCATTATTCCACGGACATCCTCCTTCTGTCCAATATTCCACGCCCACTGTCTTACATATCCTGATTCGTTTCACCCAAGAACAGAGAATATTATAATGATATAATGAACCCTTGTCACTCGCTGCAGGAAACGTTCCTTGGCAGTGTAGCAACGATGTTCAGTAATGATGATAGACTTCTGCCAGGATGTCATCGTCTTATTAGAGTCAACAAAACTATGGAAACCATCAGTCGTAACGTCACTGTAAACCTTCTGTGGGTCTCCGCTTGATCAATGATCAGCAGCTTGTTTATCGTCCATATTGATCATATCTTATAAATATGCTTCATATCTATTAAGGCATAATCAACAGCTATGATGAGGTGAAGTTTTTAATCTCATTTATTTAGATGTTCAAAAACAATTCGATTAATATTCTCCATCAGACATAACTTTGCGTAGCTACGTCACATAGTACAAGTAGATTATGCTGTACTTTTGTGGATAAATTTAATGGTTGACTGGCCATGAGCGAGGAGGTGTGATCAAAAATCAAGTCTGAGACTAGTTAGTTGTAACAAGTTGTGTGCCACATGGATCAGCCTTACGGATTATTCTATTTCTCATACATGGTAATGACCTTCATGTTAGGCGATGTTGTGGGATAACTTCATCCACACATGACAATAACCTGGTAGACAAATCTACAACACAAACTGAACGCACCTCCGTGTTGACGTGCACTTACTGGTACACTGGACCCTCAGCTGAGAAAGAATAATCAACACTGAGCAAGATTCAGTTCTACGTTGAGACGTTATTAATAAGAAGACAACGTACAGTGGGAATTCGTTTGAGCTAAATAAGGTAAACGACGAAAAACACTTGGGTGCACTAACGCCCAGAGACCTTATACCTAATAAGCTGAGTTGGAGCAGCAGAGAACGTGAAGAAGATCCAGGTTTCATAGGAATGGCACTGGAATCTAAGAAGGAATTCCTCATTGTTTACATTCCCCTGGTGCGTCCTCATACTGGTCAGAAACCTTTAGTAAAGACAAATTAAAACAGACGGAGAACAGGGGCGAGCTACCAAGCTAACCATTGGACTGAGAAACGAATCCTATGAAAGTCGAGAAGAAAATTTGATTTATTCATCTTAGAAAAGAAAAAAATGAAAGATTGTTTGATACAAAACTTCAAAGTCATTAAAGGCTTTTGGCAGCAACGAATAAGCGATTTCTTCAGGCTAGAATTGTCTTATTTGACTCGAAGTAATGGATACAAGTTCATGAGGAAACGTTTTACTTCATATAAAGTATAATATGTTATCTTCTTCATGATATATATAATGGTTCACTAGTAACAGCAGTTGAAGGCAACACCAGAGATAATTCTGAAGATAACATATACAAACTCTCGTCCTCAACTCCATGACTGATCTAATCTGGTCCTCATAGTCTACAGACACTGTGCGTCCCTTTATGTCATGTGTTTACTGTCTTACTCTTCCGTTATGACGTCCTGTGTTTCTGGTCTTGTATACGATCACGAACAGTGTCGAAATGACCCAGTGATCTGTTGTTGGCTGCAGTCCTTTGTGTCACACACTCACTGTGACCAAATCTCCTCCATAACAGTTTGGTTTACCGTTTGGTATTGATGACCAGCAGGTGAGACAGCATCTCTCGTGGTAGTGAGGACAGGAAAACTGTGTCTCATGCTATAATATCAGAGTTCTTTATTAACGATATGATTACATTACAATATAAATGAAATGCCAAGAAAAACACGAGTTCTCACACTAAGGAGAAACCTGCTGATAAATGATCAATATATAACATTTCTTAAACAGTACAGACATGTGTCCATCAGACGCTAATCTATTATTACACATGAATACAAAATATGACTTTAGTGGAGTTGTTGAGTACACTATAACATTATTTGCTTGTCATTTACAAAATAACTCAGGAATATAATGTTCTCAACCATTAGGAAAATTTTGAACAAAACTTTTACATCATTAAAGATCATTGACCGACCACTTCAGTATGATCGTCCCTACAACCTCTGTCCCTCGATGATTGTGGTACAACAACAACCTGTTAGCAGGAGGCATTTGCTTCGGGAAAATACTATAATGAAATAATTCATCAGTGATTACGGGTTATATAAGTACCAGCTGCATCTTGTTGTCCTGGACGGGAAAAGGTATGGAAGTATACGAGTCATGTATGTATGTATATAACACTGTGACGTAAGATAACAACTCAGAGTTTAATTGTAGACAATATGAAGGAGGAATATTATCTATGCTGTAATACTATGAGTTACATACAATGCGACTGCTTTAGAAATCAGATCCAGGACTTAATTCCCCACAGTGAGTATTGTGAGGTGACTTACAACCAGCCCAGTAAAATATGTTATCAGGAACGTTTATGAAGTATTTATCCTGAGGTTAACATTAATCATTATACGATAAAAAATATTTATTGAATGAATCTAAGGTTGTTGGATGAGTTGTCATGTGTCGCTAGCAATGTCATGATATCCCCCTCTTCATGAAGTAGTTTTCTTCTCGGTGTAGCCACATTTTTGTTTGACATTGACTCAGAAGTTGACTACAAACACTTTCCTTACGTCTGGCAAACGTTCTCATGGATTGTTTGCTCAGCCGCCCAGTCATCTCACTGTGTAAACATTATCGTATCAGGTGGCACTCCACCTGCGAGACGATGTCTGGTGTGCAATGATTATCAAAATTATATGTTATAGAATGCAGACCCTTCAGTGGCTTCAAGGAAAGACTTCAGCTGAAACTCATGATAACAGAGACATCATACAAGTCAAGAGTTTGATGACTGTGATACTGAAAAGAATTTTCTTATCTTCATGATAACAAGACGAGCCGGCAATGTGGTGCTTTTAACCCTAACATGAGTTCTGTAAACTATGGACAGCCCGTCACCATGTGTCATAAAAGTTGTCATAAAATCTGTTAACTTTACAGGAATGTTTATCATGTTAGCATGTAAACATCATAGTCTACAGTAATAAAGGTTGGAGTGTAATTACTAATGGTCACGGCTCTATTTATCCAATGGTTATTTTGTTCGTATTTCTTCATTATTCTTGTAATGTTGGAGTAATTCTTGGTAGTGGGAGGAAGCTAGATCATACATAATGTTATTGGTCAGACAGTGTTCCACCGTTGTGTACTTATAGTACAGTTGGAGAGCTTGGAGTGGATTCATTGTGGACGTCAACACTTGTGAAACCCCTGGCTTGGCAGCTACTGCCTCATCTCCACATGGGGCCACTTGATGCCATCTGCAGTAGGGTCTGGTCTCCACATGGCCTTCCTCTGTCCACCGCCGGATCCACCTGTACACAGTGGAGAGGCTGACCCCACTTTCACGGGATATACTACGAACGGACTTGCCCGTCAACCACATGTGAACAATCCTAGCATGTCCAGCTGTCGCGAGCCAGCTGGTTGTTGTTCGTCTGTTCATAGCCCTCGTTCTGTCAAACGAAAGTTGTGTTGTTATATATGACACAATCTGAACACTTGACTCTCTCTCCACATTTTCATTCCCTCATGTGATAGTTTACATTCAACCCGGGCACATGTTACATACGACACGTCCTCTGCAGACACTGTTGCGTATCTACTAACATAAAGTCTCAGTTGATATTCACACACTTGAACTCTACAGAGGCTACCACACTAACAGAGGCTACCACACTAACAGAGGCTACCACACTAACAGAGGCTACCACACTAACAGAGGCTTCCACACTAACAGAGGCTACCACACTAACAGAGGCTACCACACTAACAGAGGCTACCACACTAACAGAGGCTACCACACTAACAGAGGCTTCCACACTAACAGAGGCTACCACACTAACAGAGGCTACCACACTAACAGAGGCTACCACACTAACAGAGGCTTCCACACTAACAGAGGTTTCCACACTAACAGAGGCTACCATACTAACAGAAATAACTCAACATCATCTTTTGTACCATAAGTTTAATCAAGACCATGAAAAATTTATGATTAAACAAACGTATGCAAGAGTTTTGAAAAGAGGGGCAAGTATGCAGTGTGTTGTGGATGAGAGAGCTTGGGAAATGAGTCAGTTATTGTTCGCTGATGATACAGCGCTGGTGGCAGATTTGGGTGAGAAAAAGCAGAAGCTGGTGATTGAGTTTGGTAAAGTGTGTGAAAGAAGAAAGCTAAGAGTAAATATGGATAAGAGCAAGGCTATTAGGCACAGTAGGGTAGAGGGACAAGTCAATTAGGAGGTAAGTTTGAATGGAGAAAAACTGGAGGAAGTAAAGTGTTTTAGATATCTGGGAGTGGATCTGGCAGCGGATGGAAACATGGAAGCGGAAGTGAATCATAGGGTTGGGGAGGGAAAGAAAGTTCTCGGAGCGTTGAAAAATGTGTGGAAGTCGAAAACGTTATCTTGGAAAGCAAAAATGGGTATATTTGAAGGAATAGTTTTTCCAACAACGTTATATGGCTGTGAGGCGTGGGCTGTAGATAGAGTTGTGCGGAGGAAGGTGGATGTGCTGGAAATGAGATGTTTGAGGTCAGTATGTGGTGTGAGGTGGTTTGATCGAATAAGTAATGAAAGGGTAAGAGAGATGTGTGGTAATAAAAAGAGTGTGGTTGAGAGAGGAGAATTGGGTGATTTGAAATGAATTGGTCACATGGAGAGAATGAGTGAGGAAACATTGACAAAGAGTTATATGTGTCAGAAGTGGATGGAACGAGAAGTGGGAGACGAAATTGGATGTGAAAAGATGGAGTGAAAAAAGTTTTGAGTGATCGTGGCCTGAACATGCAGAAGGGTGAAAGGCGTTCAAGGAATAGAGTGAATTGGAACGATGTGGTATACCGGTCTCGACGTGCTGTGAATGGATTGAACCGAGGCATGTGAAACGTCTGGGGTAGACCATGGAAAGTTTTGTGGGGCCTAGATGTGGAAAGGGAGCTGTGGTTTCGGTGCATTGTATATGACAGCTCGAGACTGATTGTGAGCGAATGTGGCCTTTGTTGTCTATTCTTAGCGCCACCTCGCGCACATGGGGGGAGGGGGGTCATTTCATGTGTGGCGGGGTGGCGACGGAAATGAATAAGGGCAGAGAGTATGAATTATGTTCATGAGTATGTATGTCTACTTCTGAGTGTGTATATATATGTATACGTTGAGATGTATAGGTATGTATACGTGCGTGTGTGGATGTGTATGTATATACATTTGCATGTTGGTGGGTTGGGCTATTCTTTTGTCTGTTTCCTTGAGCTACCTCGCTAACCTCTGCAGTTTCTCACATCAATTAGCCACCAGCGCTGTATCATCAGCGAACATCAACTGACTCACTTCCCAGGCTCTGTCATCCACAACAGACGGCATACTTGCCCCACTTTCCAAAACTCTTGCATTCACCTCCCTAATAACTCCATCCATAAACAAATTAAACAGCCATGGAGACATTACACATCCCTGCCGAAAACCTACATTCAATGAGAACCAATTATTTTCCTCTCTTCCTACACGTACACATGCCTTACATCCTCGATAAAAACTTTTCACTGCTTCTAACAACTTGCCTCCCACACCATATATTCTTAATACCTTCCACAGAGCATCTCTATCAACTCAATCATATGCCTTCTCCAGATCCATAAATTCTACATACAAATCCATTTGCTTTTCTAAGTATTTTTCACATAAATTTTTCAAAGCAAACACCTGATCCACACATATACTCTACCACTTCTGAAACCACACTGCTCTTCCCCAATCTGACGCTCTGTACTTGCCTTCACCCTCTCAATGAATACCCTCCCATATAATTTCCCAGAAATACTCATCAAACTTATACCTCTGTAATTTGAGCAATCACTTTTATCCCCTTTGCCTTTGTACTATGGCACTATGCAAGCATTCCGCCAATCCTCAGGCACCCGACCATGAGTTATACATACATTAAATAACGTTACCAACCAGTCAACAATACAGTTACCCCCTTTTTAAGAAACTCCACAGCAATACCATCCAAACCCTCTGCCTTGCCGGCTTTCATCTTCCGCAAAGCTTTTATTACCACTTCTCTGTTTACCAAATCGTTTTCCCTAACCTTCTCACTTTGCACACCATCTCGACCAAAACATCCTATACCTTCCAGTCTATCATCAAACACATTTAACAAACTTTCAAAATACTCACTCCATCTCTTTCTCACATCACCACAACTTGTTATCACCTCCCCATTTACCTCCTTCACTGAAGTTCCCATTTGTTCCCTCGTCTTACGCAATTTGTTTACCTCCTTCCAAAACATCTTTTTATTCTCCCTAAAATTTAATGATACTCTCTCACTCCAACTCTTATTTGCCCACTTTTTCACCTATTGCACCTTTCTCTTGACCCCCTGCCACTTTCTTTTAAAGATCTCCCACTCATTTGCATCATTTCCCTGCAAAAATCGTCCAAATGCCTCTCTCTCTCTTTCACTGATAACCTTACTTCTTCATCCCACCACTCACTACCCTTTCTAATCTGCCCACTTCCCACGCTATTCATGCCACAAGCATATTTTGCGCAAGCCATCACTGCCTCCCTAAATACATCCCATTCCTCCCCCACTCCCTTTACGTCCTTTGTTCTCACCTTTTTCCATTCCGTACTCAGTTTCTCCTGGTACTTCCTCACACAAGTCTCCTTCCCAAGCTCACTTAATCTCACCACTCTTTTCACCCCAACAGTATATCTTCTTTTCTGAAAACCTCTACAAATCTCCACCTTCGCCTCCACAAGATCATGATCAGATATCCCTCCAGTTGCACCTCTCAGCACATTAACATCCGAAAGTCTCTCTTTCGCGCGCCTATCAATTGAAATGCAATCCAATAACGATCTCTGGCCATCTCTCCTACTTACATACGTATACTTATGTATGTCTCTCTTTGTAAACCAGGTATTCCCAATCACTAGTTCTTTTTCAGCACATAAATGTACAAACTTTTCACCATTTTCATTTACAACACTGAACACCCCATGTACACCACTTATTCCCTTAACTGGCCACATTACTCACCTTTGCATTCAAATCACCCATCACTATAACCCGGTCTCGTGCATCAAAACTCCTAACACACTCACTCAGCTGATCCTAAAACACTTGTGTCTCATGATCTATCTTCTCATGTCCAGGTCCATATGCACCAATAATCACCCATCTCTCTCCATCAACTTTCAGTTTTACCCATATCAATCTAGTGTTTACTTTCTTACACTGTATCACATACTTCTACCACTCCTGTTTCAGGAGTAGTGCTACTCCTTCCCTTGCTCTTGTGCTCTCACTAACCCCTGACTTTACTCCCAAGACATTCCCAAACCACTCATCTCCGTTACCCTTGAGCTTCGTTTCACTCAGAGCCAAAACATCCAGGTTCCTTTCCTCAAACATACTACCTTTCTCTCCTCTTTTCTCATCTTGGTTACATCCACACGCATTTAGACACCCCAATCTGAGCCTTCGAGGAGGATGAGTACTCCCCGCGTGATTCCTTCTTCCGTTTCCCCTTTTAGAAAGTTGAAATATATATGTTTCTTCTCACATACCCTGACTTACTAAACTCTGCCTTAACTGACCCGTCTCCCTGACGCTGTCTATATAAATCTCCGAGAATCAGATCTCCCATACTCTTATCTCCCTTAATAACATCTCCCTCAGTAACACCTCTCCCAAAACAACCTGCTACACTAACTTCTCTGTCATCCACACCTCCGTCATCAAGGACTCTATCATCCAGGCCTCAGTCATCCAGCCTCCCGTCACGAACTACCGATAAAGTAAAACCCTCCTCACCATATCTGCCAACTCCTCCCAAAACATTCAGTTCACAAAGCTTTGATTACATCTTCAGATGTCTGAAATATCGGGATTGCTGCCAAGGTATGTCGTCGATTCCTGTACCCTCAGTAGAATGTTGGGGATAAACAGAAGAATGGAAGCTCTCTGTAGGGAGGAGGATAGTGTGTTTAGTATAGACCTGTGGGACCATTTTCGTCATGATAGATCTCTGTACACTAGGGATGGTCTTCACTTACATGGAATAGGGAAAGCTCGGCCTGGCAGAGTACTAGATGAGAACCTTATGCTATTTGTTCGACAAACTACTAAGGAAAGCAAATCACGTTCGAGCCTTGGGTAAACAAAGAACTGAAAAATATGCTTAATGAGAAATGTAGAATCATACAAAATGGAAACCGTCTTCAATTAAGATACTATACAAAACAATCAAACAAGAAAATATTAGATTCAAGAAGAGCTTACAAGGAAAAGGCTGTGGTGTTATATAGAACATATCGTGTGAAAGATGAGTTGAAAGGATTTCATACATTATGTGGTTATGATATAGAACTGAAGTTGCCTGAGTCAGAAAACATTGATACACATGTGAATGATATAGATTCCTTTATAGCAAGATTTTAAAGGAATTATTTTAACGAAGATTGCAGTAATGTTATGCTGACGGTTATACCAGAAAAAAATGATGAAAGAATCGTGATATCGTACGAACATGTATTGCGGTCCCTCACTGAAGCGTATTAGGCTTGGAAAGGTCACGTGACCAGATGGTGTGGCAGCCACTACAGTGTTGTGCTGAACAACTGGCATCATCACACATACTTCAGCTGCTATTTCAGGACTCACTGAATCAAGGGCTACGTAGTGGTGCCTCATGTATCCAAATTGGCAGAAATAAAACTAATTGCCAAAATCTCTTCCTAAAATGCTCCACGATTTTATAGCTATTGTTTTAACGTCAAATGTTATTAAATGTCTTGATGACTTAATGAGAAACTATTTGTGTAATGGGTTCAGACGGTTAGTTGTAGGGTGGACAGACTCAGGACCTGCCTATAATGGGACAATAGGCCTCGTGCAGTGTCCTCACTTCTTATGTTCTTTTGTTCTTATAGTAAACATTATAAAGGTTATAATAGTAGGAGACTTCAACAGTCCAAACATAAACTGGAACACGTTAACAGGTGACCGAGAGGGAACGAGACTAACGGAACTGATTGAAGACGCTTTTCTAAAACAGTTGATTACAAAACCAACTAGAGGTAAAAATATTCTTGATCTTGTCATCGCCAGTGACACAATCAACTCTTGCGAAGTAGGCGAGAGTTTGTCAAACAGTTATCAAAGTTTGATTAAGTTAGAGATATATTTAGATTATGAAATAAATGACAGCAAACTGTTCATCCCAGATTGCAGGCGAGTAACTTTTGAAAATATTAGCCACGAAATTTGCAGTACCAATTGGACAAAACTTCTTGATGTTTACACCGTAGAGAAAATGTTGAATAAATCTAAAGACACATAACTCAAGATTGAAAATAAACATATTCCACGAATTACGAAGACAACTTGCAATATTTCGAAACCATCATGGATGAATAGGAGAACAGAAGGACTAATTTGACGAAAGAAATCTTATTAGAAATTCAAATCAGTGGGAACCGATGAAAGTCACCAGGAATTAATCAAAATCCAAAGAGAGTGCAAGAAGGTCATACGACAGAGTAAACACAAGGAAGAAAAAAGAATTTCCGTGAAAGTTGAGAATAATCGTAAGGAATTTTTCAAATATATGATGTAAACAAAAGAAGACGGTCTTTACATTTATAAATGTTGAATAAATGTAAAGACCGGGGAGCGTTATTGGATTACATTCTAATTGATAGGCGCGCGAAAGAGAGACTTTTGGATGTTAATATGCTGAGATGTGCAACTGGAGGGATGTCTGATCATTATCTTGTGGAGGCGAAGGTGAAAATTTTTAGAGGTTTTTAGAAAAGAAGATAGAATGTTGAGGTGAAAAGAATGGTGAGAGTACGTGAGCTTGGGAAGGAGACTTGTGTGAGAAAGTACCATGAGAGACTGAGTATAAAATGAAAAAAGGTGAGAACAAAGGACGTAAAGGGAGTGGGGGAGGAATGGGATGTATTTAGGGAAGCAGTGATCGCTTATGCAAAATATGCTCGTGGCATTAAAAGCGTGGAAGGTGGGCAGATTAGAAAGGGTAGTGAGTGGTGGCATGAAGAAGTAAGATTATTAGTGAAAGAGAAGAGAGATGAATTTGGACGATTTTTGCAGGGATATAATGCAAATGACTGGCAGATGTATAAGAGAAAGTGGCAGGAGGTCAAGAGAAAGGTTCAAGAGGTGAAAAAGAGGGCAAATGAGAGTTGGGGTGAGAGAGGATCATTAGATTTTAAGGAGAATAAAAAGATGTTTTGGAAGGAGGTAAATAAAGTGCGTAAGACGAGGGAACAAATGGGAACTTCAGTGAAGGGGGCAAATGGAGAGGTGATAACAATTAGTGGTGATGTGAGAAGGAGATGGAGTGAGTATTTTGAATGTCTGTTGAATGTCTTTGATGATAGAGTAGCAGATATACGGTGTTTTCGTCGAAGTGGTGTGCAAAGTGAGAAGGTTAGGGAAAATGATTTGGTAAACAAAGAAGAGGTAGTAAAAGCTTTGCGGAAGATGAAAGCCGGCAAGGGGATAACTGTATTATTGACTGGTTGGTAACGTTATTTGATATATATATGATTCATGATGAGGTGCCTGAAGATTGGCGGAATGCTTGTATAGTGCCATTGTACAAAGGCATAGGGGACAAAAGTGAGTCCTCAAATTACAGAGGTATAAGTTTGTTGAGTATTCCTGGGAAATTATATGGAAAGGTATTGATTGAGAGGGTGAAGGCATGTACAGAGCGTCAGATTGGGGAAGAGCAGTATGGTTTCAGAAGTGGTAGAGGATGTGTGGATCAGTTGTTTGCTTTAAAGAATGTATGTGAGAAATACTTAGAAAAGCAAATGTATTTGTATGTAGCATTTATGGATCTGGAAAAGGCATATGATTGAGTTGATAGAGATGCTCTGTGGAAGATATTAAGAATATATGGTGTGGGAGGCAAGTTGTTAGAAGCTGTGAAAAGTTTTTATCGAGGATGTAAGGCATGTGTACGTGTCGGAAGAGAGGAAAGTGATCGGTTCTCAGTGAATGTAGGTTTGCGGCAGGGGTGTGATGTCTCCATGGTTGTCTAATTTGTTTATGGATGGGGTTGTTAGGGAGGTGAATGCAAGAGTTTTTGAAGAAGGGCAAGTATGCCGTGTGTTGTGGATGAGAGAGCTTGGGAAGTGAGTCAGTTGTTGTTCGCTGATGATACAGCGTTAGTGGCTGATTCATGTGAGAAACTGCAGAGGTTAGCAAGGTAGCTCAAGGAAACAGACAAAAGAATAGCCCAACCAACCCACATACACATGTATATACTGACACATACACACACATATATATGCATACCTATACATCTCAACGTATACATATACGTATACACACAGAAATATACACATATACACATGAACATGATTCATACATTCTGCCCTTATTCATTCCCGTCGCCACCCCGCCACACATGAAATGAGAACCCCCCCCCCCCCCATGTGCACGAGGTAGCTCTAAGAAAAGACAACAAAGTCCACATTCGCTATTCGCTCACAATCAGTCTCTAGCAGTCACGTATAATGCACCGAAACCACAGCTCCCTTTCCATATCCAGGCCCCACAAAACTTTCCATGGTTTACCCCAGACGTCTCACATGCCCTGGTTCAATCCATTCACAGCACGTCGACCCTGGTATACCACATCATTCCAATTCACTCTATTCCTTGCACGCCTTTCACCCTTCTGCATGTTCAGGCCACGATCACTCAAAATATTTTTCACTCCATTTTTTCACTTCCAATTTGGTCTCCCCATTCTCCTCGTTCCTTCCACTTCTGACACATATATCTCTTTGTCAATCTTGCCTCACTCATTCTCTCTATGTGTCCAAACATTTCAAATCACCCTATTCTCCTCTCTCAACCACTCTCTTTTTATTACCACACATCTCCCCTACCCTTTCATTACTTACTCGATCAAACCACCTCACACCACATATTGACCTCAAACATGTCATTTCCAGCACATTCACCCTCCTCAGCACAACTTTATCTATAGCCCACGCCTCACAACCATATAACATTGTTGGAACCACTTTTCCTTCAAATATGCCCATTTTTGCTTTCCAAGATAACGTTTTCGACTTCCACACATTTTTCAACGCTCCTAGAACTTTCGCCCCCTCCTCACCCTATGATTCACTTCCGCTTGCATGGGTCCATCCGCTGCCAAATCCACTCCCAGATATCTAAAACTCTTTACTTCCTCCAGTTTTTCTCCATCCAAACTTACCTCCCAGTTGACTTGTCCCTCAACCCTACTGTGCCTAATAGCTTTGCTCTTATTCACATTTACTCTCAGCTTTCTTCTTTCACACACTTTACCAAACTCAGTCACTAGCTTCTGCTTTTTCTCATCTGAATCTGCCTCCAGCGCTGTATCATCAGCGAACAATAACTGACTCACTTCCCAAGCCCTCTCATTCACAACACACTGCATACTTGCCCTTTTTCCAAAACTCTTGCATTCCCCTCCCTAACCTAACCTAACCTCCCACACCATATATTCTTTATACCTTCCACAGAGCATCTCTATCAACTCTATCATATTCGTTCTCCAGATCCATAAATACTGCATATAAACCCATTTGCTTTTCTAAGTATTTCTCACATACATTCTTTAAAGCAAACAACTGATCCACATATTTTCTACCACTTCTGAAACCACACTGCTCTTCCCCGGTCTGATGCTCTGTACATGCCTTCATCCTCTCGATCAATACCCTCCCATGTAATTTCCCAGGAATACTCAACAAATTTATACCCCTGATAATGTGATTATTACACGAAAGTGCACTTGAGAATTTTTCGTGTTTCATTTTCCCCATGGACTCATAGGAACATATATATATATATATATATATATATATATATATATATATATATATATATATATATATATATATATATATATATATATATATATATATATATATATATATATATATATATATATATATATATATATATATATATATATATATATATATATATATATATATACATGTGAATAAGAGCAAGGTTAATAGGTACAGTAGGGTTGAGGGTCAAGTCAATTGGAAGGTGAGTTTAAATGGAGACAAACTGGAGGAAGTGAAGTGTTTTAGATATCTGGGAGTGGATCTGGCAGCGGATGGAACCATGGAAGCGGAAGTGGATCATAGGGTGGGGAAGGGGGCGAAAATTCTGGGAGCCTTGAAGAATGTGTGGAAGTCGAGAACATTATCTCGGAAAGCAAAAATGGGTATGTTTGAAGGAATAGTGGTTCCAACAATGTTGTATGGTTGCGAGGCGTGGGCTATGGATAGAGCTGTGCGCAAGAGGATGGATGTGCTGGAAATGAGATGTTTGAAGACAATGTGTGGTGTGAGGTGGTTTGATCGAGTAAGTAACGTAAGGGTAAGAGAGATGTGTGGAAATAAAAAGAGCGTGGTTGAGAGAGGAGAAGAGGGTGTTTTGAAATGGTTTGGGCACATGGAGAGAATGAGTGAGGAAAGATTGACCAAGAGGATATATGTGTCGGAGGTGGAGGGAACGAGGAGAAGAGGGAGACCAAATTGGAGGTGGAAAGATGGAGTGAAAAAGATTTTGTGTGATCGGGGCCTGAACATGCAGGAGGGTGAAAGGAGGGCAAGGAATAGAGTGAATTGGAGCGATGTGGTATACCGGGGTTGACGTGCTGTCAGTGGATTGAATCAGGGCATGTGAAGCGTCTGGGGTAAACCATGGAAAGCTGTGTAGGTATGTATATTTGCGTGTGTGGACGTATGTATATACATGTGTATGGGGGTGGGTTGGGCCATTTCTTTCGTCTGTTTTCTTGCGCTACCTCGCAAACGCGGGAAACAGCGGCAAAAAAAAAGAAAAAAATTATATATATATATATATATATATATATATATATATATATATATATATATATATATATATATATATATATATATATATATGTAGGGAATCAATGATGGATTGCGCAAAAGATGCTTGTGGCATGAGAAAATTGGGAGGTGGGTTGATTAGAAAGGGTAGTGAGTGGTGGGATGAAGAAGTAAGAGTATTAGTGAAAGAGAAGAGAGAGGCATTTGGACGATTTTTGCAGGGAAAAAATGCAATTCAGTGGGAGAGGTATAAAAGAAAGAGACAGTAGGTCAAGAGAAAGGTGCAAGAGGTGAAAAAAAGTGCAAATGAGAGTTGGGGTGAGAGAGTATCATTAAATTTTAAGGAGAATAAAAAGATGTTCTGGAAGGAGGTAAATAAAGTGCGTAAGACAAGGGAGCAAATGGGAACTTCAGTGAAGGGCGCAAATTGGGAGGTGATAACAAGTAGTGGTGATGTGAGAAGGAGATGGAGTGAGTATTTTGAAGGTTTGTTGAATGTGTTTGATGATAGAGTGGCAGATATAGGGTGTTTTGGTCGAGGTGGTGTGCAAAGTGAGAGGGTTAGGGAAAATGATTTGGTAAACAGAGAAGAGTTAGTGAAAGCTTTGCGGAAGATGAAAGCCGGCAAGGCAGCAGGTTTTGATGGTATTGCAGTGGAATTTATTAAAAAAGGGTGTGACTGTATTGTCGACTGGTTGGTAAGGTTATTTAATGTATGTATGACTCATGGTGAGGTGCCTGAGGATTGGCGGAATGCGTGCATAGTGCCATTGTACAAAGGCAAAGGGGATAAGAGTGAGTGCTCAAATTACAGAGGTATAAGTTTGTTGAGTATTCCTGGTAAATTATATGGGAGGGTATTGATTGAGAGGGTGAAGGCATGTACAGAGCATCAGATTGGGGAAGAGCAGTGTGGTTTCAGAAGTGGTAGAGGATGTGTGGATCAGGTGTTTGCTTTGAAGAATGTATGTGAGAAATACTTAGAAAAGCAAATGGATTTGTATGTAGCATTTATGAATCTGGAGAAGGCATATGATAGAGTTGATAGAGATGCTCTGTGGAAGGTATTAAGAATATATGGTGTGGGAGGAAAGTTGTTAGAAGAAGTGAAAAGTTTTTATCGAGGATGTAAGGCATGTGTACGTGTAGGAAGAGAGGAAAGTGATTGGTTCTCAGTGAATGTAGGTTTGCGGCAGGGGTGTGTGATGTCTCCATGGTTGTTTAATTTGTTTATGGATGGGGTTGTTAGGGAGGTAAATGCAAGAGTCTTGGAAAGAGGGGCAAGTATGAAGTCTGTTGGGGATGAGAGAGCTTGGGAAGTGAGTCAGTTGTTGTTCGCTGATGATACAGCGCTGGTGGCTGATTCATGTGAGAAACTGCAGAAGCTGGTGACTGAGTTTGGTAAAGTGTGTGAAAGAAGAAAGTTAAGAGTAAATGTGAATAAGAGCAAGGTTATTAGGTACAGTAGGGTTGAGGGTCAATTCAATTGGGAGGTAAGTTTGAATGGAGAAAAACTGGAGGAAGTAAAGTGTTTTACATATCTGGGAGTGGATCTGGCAGCGGATGGAACCATGGAAGCGGAAGTGGATCATAGGTTGGGGGAGGGGGCGAAAATTCTGGGAGCCTTGAAGAATATGTGGAAGTCGAGAACGTTATCTAGGAAAGCGAAAATGGGTATGTTTGAAGGAATAGTGGTTCCAACAATGTTGTATGTTTGCGAGGCGTGGGCTATGGATAGAGTTGTGCGCAGGAGGATGGATGTTCTGGAAATGAGATGTTTGAGGACAATGTGTGGTGTGAGG
This sequence comes from Panulirus ornatus, assembly GCF_036320965.1. Classification (NCBI taxonomy): domain Eukaryota; kingdom Metazoa; phylum Arthropoda; class Malacostraca; order Decapoda; family Palinuridae; genus Panulirus; species Panulirus ornatus. The sequence continues at coordinate 24,154,803 of NC_092248.1, read as the reverse complement.
TGGTTTGATCGAGTAAGTAACGTAAGGGTAAGAGAGATGTGTGGAAATAAAAAGAGCGTGGTTGAGAGAGCAGAAGAGGGTGTTTTGAAATGGTTTGGGCACATGGAGAGAATGAGTGAGGAAAGATTGACCAAGAGGATATATGTGTCGGAGGTGGAGGGAACGAGGAGAAGAGGGAGACCAAATTGGAGATGGAAAGATGGAGTGAAAAAGATTTTGTGTAATCGGGGCCTGAACATGCAGGAGGGTGAAAGGAGGGCAAGGAACAGAGTGAATTGGAGCGATGTGGTATACCGGGGTTGACGTGCTGTCAGTGGATTGAATCAAGGCATGTGAAGCGTCTGGGGTAAACCTTTGGAAAGCTGTGTAGGTATGTATATTTGCGTGTGTGGACGTATGTATATACATGTGTATGGGGGGGTTGGGCCATTTCTTTCGTCTGTTTCCTTGCGCTACCTCGCAAACGCGGGAGACAGCGACAATTTATAAAAAAAAAAAAAATATATATATATATATATATATATATATATACATATATATATATATATATATATATATATATATATATATATATATATATATATATATATATATATATATATATATATATATATATATATATATATATATATATATACGTATATATATATATATATATATATATATATATATATATATATATATATATATATATATATATATATATATATATATATATATATATATATATATATATATATATATATATATGAGAGAGCTTGGGAAGTGAGTCAGTTGTTGTTCGCTGATGATACAGCACTGGTGGCTGATTCATGTGAGAAACTGCAGAAGCTGGTGACTGAGTTTGGTAAAGTGTGTGAAAGAAGAAAGTTAAGAGTAGATGTGAATAAGAGCAAGGTTATTAGGTACAGTAGGGTTGAGGGTCAATTCAATTGGGAGGTAAGTTTGAATGGAGAAAAACTGGAGGAAGTAAAGTGTTTTAGATATCTGGGAGTGGATCTGGCAGCGGATGGAACCATAGAAGCGGAAGTGGATCATAGGGTGGGGCAGGGGGCGAAAATTCTGGGAGCCTTGAAGAATGTGTGGAAGTCGAGAACGTTATCTAGGAAAGCGAAAATGGGTATGTTTGAAGGAATCGTGGTTCCAACAATGTTGTATGGTTGCGAGGCGTGGGCTATGGATAGAGTTGTGCGCAGGAGGATGGATGTGCTGGAAATGAGATGTTTGAGGACAATGTGTGGTGTCAGGTGGTTTCATCGAGTAAGTAACGTAAGGGTAAGAGAGATGTGTGGAAATTAAAAGAGCGTGGTTGAGAGAGCAGAAGAGGGTGTTTTGAAATGGTTTGGGCACATGGAAAGAATGAGTGAGGAAAGATTGACCAAGAGAATATATGTGTCGGAGGTGGAGGGAACGAGAAGTGGGAGACCAAATTGGAGGTGGAAAGATGGAGTGAAAAAGATTTTGTGTGATCGGGGCCTGAACATGCAGGAGGGTGAAAGGAGGGCAAGGAATAGAGTGAATTGGATCGATGTGGTATACCGGGGTTGACGTGCTGTCAGTGGATTGAATCAGGGCATGTGAAGCGTCTAGGGTAAACCATGGAAAGCTGTGTAGGTATGTATATTTGCGTGTGTGGACGTATGTATATACATGTGTATGGGGGTAGGTTGGGCCATTTCTTTCGTCTGTTTCCTTGCGTGTATATATATATATATATACACACATATATATATATATATATATATATATATATATATATATATATATATATATATATATATATATATATATATATATATATATATATATATATATATATATATTATATATATATATATATATATATATATATATATATATATATATATATATATATATATATCTATATATATATATATATATATATATATATATATATATATATATATATATATATATATATATATATATATATATATATATTTGTCCCCTTATTTAACAATTTGTACCTTCCAAAAAATTTGCTGTGAAAAATGAAAAGGATGGTATGTTACTATTTGAAGATTGCATGTTTCATAGGCAAGGAAACAAGTCTAAATTTAACATATACAGAAAACCCACCAATGTATGCTCATATATCCATTATTACTCATCTCAACATGACAGAGTTAAAGAATCATCATTTCAATCTGTTTTCCTTCGGGCATTACGTATTTGCAGTCCAGAGTTTATTGATGATGAGTTTGAGAAGATATATTCTTTTGGATCTAAGTTAAAGTACCCTAGATCTTTCTTTGATAAATTCCTTAAGTTAGCAAAGAAATCATTATATAGAGGTGAGCCAAAACCTCTCATTGAAACGAAAAATTTTTATTCCTCCTTTTTTAGTAATAATTTCACTTCACTTCCCATGTTGCCTATATCCCTTAATATAAATGTTTCCTTCAGCAACAATAATACTCTAGAGAATATCTTAATCAGGAACTCACCAGGAAAATCTCTTTCATGCATCTATAAAGTGCCTTGTGGAAATTGTGATAAATTTTATCTTAGTCAGACTGGTAAGGATCTTTCTGTTAGACTTAAGCGACATAAATATACTATAAAGACGGAGTGAGAATCAAATGCCTTGTTTAATCACGTTAAAAACTATAATCATTGTATTGACTGGAGTAATGCCATCTCAGTTATTAACTCTAACCCTATTACCAAGAGAAATATCATTGATTCTTCTAACATTAGATACACAAAGAATTATAATCATAATATTAGTAATGGTCTATATAAATTAGATAACTTTATTGTTGATAAAATTTGTAAAATGATAAGTTTATGAACGCTCGTTGTATGGTTTGGACAATCACATGTTTACTAAATGGCGTCCTAGCTTCGTCTCTACGATGTATATTAACTGACTTATATTTCTGTCTTGTGTGTCCCCTGATAATGTGAATATTACACGAAAGTGCACTTGGGAACTTATCTTGTTTCATTTTCCCCGTGGACTCTAGTAATATCTTGATCACGCGCAAAATTGTGATCCTTTCCAATATATATATATATATATATATATATATATATATATATATATATATATATATATATATATATATATATATATATATATATATATATATATATAGATATATATAATGTGAAGGAATATAATCGAATTACACCGTGAAAATATTATTACGTTAATCTAATAATAATATATTACAATCACCTAATGGTGAACATCTTCCTTCAAATAATTGATTATATATATCTTAATACCTGAACATCAGTGTGGGTCACCTGTCTGTGGTGTTCTGTATGGAGACATTCCTCATTATCTTCATGCTCACATATTAACAGGAAAATTTACTATGTTTTGTAAGTTCGTAAAAGTTTCATTGATTTCACTAATATATGGCATCGTTTTCGTGGATCAGATTTTGTGCTTGAATAGAAACACTTTACCAGAAATAGATGAAATAATATGAAACTTACGTTTTATGAAGAGCGACTTCCCTCAGAAATAATGAGAGGAAACAACTTGCCTCACCAGGACGTACAACTGTCATAAACTTCCGAATTATCTTTGTGTCTAACAGCAGAACATGTTGTACAGTTGGTGGTGTTGGTAGACACTAAACTGAGGCTCCAGTCGCCCTGGGGCCGCTCCCAGTACATGACTCGACCACCTCCAATCTGCAGTATTTATAAAAGGCCAGCAACACCAGTAGTGCCGTCTTGCTGACGTCAAGCCGACCTCATTGGCTAGCCTTACAACTACGACCGTTGTAGAACCGCTTATAGCAAGCGAATCGGGTGATGGATATCCTGGAACATTAAACACCATCCCACATAGAATGGAATATCATTGAAAACAAGACACCACATAGGTAAACTATCATTCATATATTGATCTTCCAGTTATCATTCATCATCTCCTCTTCTTCATACTGTGTTTGTGATGAGAGCTTTTGTTCGATCTCTGTTCTTATCATGCCAATAACTATTTCCATAGTGGCTCACACATCAGGCTCACACAGCCAACAGATAGCATTTTGCCGAACCCAAGTGTACAACGCGGAGGTATATCTGCTGGCTGTGTGAGCCTAATGGGAAATGACCGGTGTAGACCCCGTTGCTCACGAACGTGAGACGAAGAGTATTCGAGTACATAGTATTCGAATAGTCATTTCCCTATAGGGGCGATCATAGCCTACCGGTAGCGCTCCCGCCTGTTGCACAGAGGTCCAGGGTTCGATTCTGGCTGTTTTGAGGTTTGTATGATATATATATATATATATATATATATATATATATATATATATATATATATATATATATATATATCCAGCCCCCCGCTCCCATATGATTGTCCAAAGCATGTTTTGGACAATCACATGTTTACCAAATGGCGTCCTAGCTTCGTCTCTTCGATGTATATCAACTGACTGTTATATTTCTCTCTTGTGTCTCCCCTGATGATGTGATTATTACACGAAAGTGCACTTGGGAACTTTTCGTGCTTCATTTTCCCCGTGGATTCATTGGAATATCTTGATCACTCGCAAAATTGTGATCCTTTCCAATATAAATATATATATATATATATATATATATATATATATATATATATATATATATATATATATATATATATATATGTTTTACTATGAGTCCACGGGCAAAATGAAACACGATATGTTCCCAAGTGCACTTTCGTGTAATAATCACATCATAGGGGAGACACAGGAGAGAAATATAACAGTCAGTTGATATACATCGAAGAGACGTAGCTAGGACGCCATTTGGTAAACATGCGATTGTCTTGGACAATCGCATGTTTGTTGAATGTGTTTGCTAAGCGAGTGACAGATATAGGGTGATCTTGGAATCACCAGAAGCCGAGAAGTTGTGGTCCAGAAAGTAGAAATAGATAAATGATTAAAGGCAGATCCCAGTGAGCTGTCCTCACAGAACAATCCTCATAGATGAGTAATCCTCACAGAGCGACATATAAAGTCATGCATATGAAGCCAGGTGTTCTTCCCGTGTGTTTGAAGACTCATCTCGGGTGTTGTGTTGCTTCCGATAAGTTTTGTTGGTAAATCTTCCATATGTTACCGACGCTGCTGAGGAATAAAGTTTTTGTCTCATTCGAGGTCAAATGTTTCTGCTTCCAGTAAGTTACCGTCCATGACCACGAGTAACACCAAGAGCGATGAAGCCGTCAGTAACCTCTGAGTCAAGGTTATCAAAGCCTCTGCTCATGTTGAACACCTGTTCCTATACTAAATCACTACTTAACCTTCTTTATAAGGCATATTAAGGTCACTTTGAGCAGCTCTTACAGTAATGGTCAGGCAAGCTAGAAGCTGAACTCATACCAATCTTTCAAGATGGGTCACCAGAAGTGAACATAATGTTCCAGGTGAGGACGCACTGGTGAGATGTATGGAGTTAGGATTAGCAGCATCAGTTGTCTTCACACACACACACACACACACACACACACACACACACACACACACACACACACACACACACACACGTCCCTCTTGCCTCAACAATGGGAAAGCCATGAGCTCGGTGATGTCTGGTGAAGGTTTACTCAACTCAAGGGTAAGCTGTTTTGTTTGTCATGATGAGTAATGAGGCACCTCTATGATACAAGAAGAAAGAATCACCACTTCAGTCGGCCTTTTGGATGAACCATTCTAAGCAGGAACGTATTTGACGTTTGTGTTTACATCCTCTACCATGTACTTAAGCCAAGTCCGTCTCCGAGTGTGTGTAAAGTGCTGTGTGAACACTTACAAGGACGTCTGGTGACCAGGTGCAGGTCATTTTCTTCAGCGTTACGTTTCTGGCTAAAGATCTCGTGTTTCTAAACTGTTGAGCACGACTGTACGACCCCTGAGCACGACTCTACGATCCTTGTGTACGATGGCTTGGCCTCTGATGTCGTCGTACACACGGATCGTATAGTATTGCTCCAGAATCGTACCGTCGTGCTCAAGGATCGTACTAAGGGACTAACCTCTAGTGCAACAGAGAGTAGTTCTTCGGACACAAGCTAAAATCAGTTGAGTGTGTCAGATTACGACTAAAGAGCCATGACTGTCTCTTGTCAAACGCTCTCCCGGTACAGTACAAATAGGTAATTACGTTTAGATCATCTTGCCTCTATTTTCTGTAGGGGTTTGGCACATAAACCAGTTTGAGAGTAGCAGCTGTGAATTAAACAACATGGAGATATCACATACACCTGCCGCAAAACTACATTCACTGAGAACCAATCACATTCCTCTCTTCCTACAAGTAAACAAGCCTTACATCCTCGATAAAAACTTTTCACTGCTTCTAACAACTTGCCGCCCACACCATATATTCTTAATACCTTCCACAAAGCATCTCTATCAACTTTATGATATGCCTTCTCTAGATCCATAAATGCTACATACAAATCCATTTGCTTTTCTAAGTATTTCTCACATACATTCTTCAAAGGAAACGCCTGATCCACACACCCTCTACAACTTCTGAAACGACACTGTTCTTCTCCAATCTGATACTCTGTACAAAAGCAAAAAGCAAATAGATTTGTATGTAGCATTTATGGATCTGGAGAAGGCATATGATAGAGTTGATAGAGATGCTCTGTGGAAGGTATTAAGAATATATGGTGTGCGAGGCAAGTTGTTAGAAGCAGTGAAAAGTTTTTATCGAGGATGTAAGGCATGTGTACGTGTAGGAAGAGAGGAAAGTGATTGGTTCTCAGTGAATGTAGGTTTGCGGGAGGGGTGTGTGTTGTCTCCATGGTTGTTTAATTTGTTTATAGATGGGGTTGTTAGGGAGATGAATGCAACAGTTTTGGAAAGAGGGGCAAGTATGCAGTCTGTTGTGGATGAGAGAGCTTGGGAAGTGAGTCGGTTGTTGTTCGCTGATGATACAGCGCTGGTGGCTGATTCATGTGAGAAACTGCAGCTTCTGCAGTTTCTCACATGAATCAGCCACCAGCGCTGCATCATCAGCGAACAACAACTGACTCACTTCCCAAGCTCTTTCATCCACAACAGACTTCATACTTGCCCCTCTTCCCAAAACTCTTGCATTCACCTCCCTAACAACCCCATCCATAAACAAATTAAACAACCATGGAGACATCACACACCCCTGCCGCAAACCTACATTCACTGAGAACCAATCACTTTCCTCTCTTCCTACACGAACACATGCCTTACATCCTCGATAAAAACTTTTCACTGCTTCTAACAACTTGCCTCCCACACCATATATTCCTAATACCTTCCACAGATTATCTCTATCAACTCTATCATATGCCTTCTCCAGATCCATAAATGCTAAATACAAATCCATTTGCTTTTCTAAGTATTTCTCACATACATTCTTTAAAGAAAACACCTGATCCACACATCCTCTACCACGTCTGAAACCACACTGCTCTTCCCCAATCTGATGCTCTGTACATGCCTTCACCCTCTCAATCAATACCCTCCCATATAATTTACCAGGAATACTCAACAAACTTATAGCTCTGTAATTTGAGCACTCACTCTTATCCCCTTTGCCTTTGTACAATGGCACTATACACGCATTCCGCCAATCCTCAGGCACCTCACAATGAGTCATACATACATTAAATAACCTTACCAAAAAGTCAAAAATACAGTCACCCCTTTTTTAATAAATTCCACTGCAATACCATCCAAACCTGCTGCCTTGCCGGCTTTCATCTTCCGCAAAGCTTTTACTACCTCTTCTCTGTTTACCAAATCATTTTCCCTAACCCTCTCACTTTGCACACCACCTCGACCAAAACACACTATATCTGCCGCTCTATTATCAAACACATTCAACAAACTTTCAAAATACTCACTCCATCTCCTTTTCACATCACCACTACTTGTTATCACCTCCCCATTTGCGCCCTTCATCGAAGTTCCCATTTGCTCCCTTGTATTACGCACTTTATTTACCTCCTTCCAGAACATCTTTTTATTCTCCCTAAAATTTAATGATACTCTCTCACCCCAACTCTCATTTCCTCTCTTTGAATGCAAATGTGAGTAATGTGGAAGTTCAGGGAATAATTGTTATAAATGGGGTGTTCAGTGTTGTAAATGGAAATGGTGAAGAGCTTGTAGATTTATGTGCTGAAAAAGGATTGGTGATTGGGAATACCTGATTTAAAAAGCGAGATATACATAAGTATACGTATGTAAGTAGGAGAGATGGCCAGAGAGCGTTATTGGATTACGTGTTAATTGACAGGCGCGCGAAAGAGAGACTTTTGGATGTTAATGTGCTGAGAGGTGCAACTGGAGGGATGTCTGATCATTATCTTGTGGAGGCTAAGGTGAAGATTTGTATGGGTTTTCAGAAAAGAAGAGTGAATGTTGGGGTGAAGAGGGTGGTGAGAGTAAGTGAGCTTGGGAAGGAGACTTGTGTGAGGTACTACTAGGAGAGACTGAGTACAGAATGGAAAAAGGTGAGAACAATGGAAGTAAGGGGAGTGGGGGAGGAATGGGATTTATTTAGGGAATCATTGATGGATTGCGCAAAAGACGCTTGTGGCATGAGAAGAGTGGGAGGTGGGATGATTAGAAAGGGTATTGAGTGGTGGGATGAACGAGTAAGATTATTAGTGAAAGAGAAGAGAGAGGCATTTGGATGATTTTTGCAGGGAAAAAATGAAATTGAGTGGGAGATGTATAAAAGAAAGAGACAGGAGGTCAAGAGAAAGGTGCAAGAGGTGAATATATATATATATATATATATATATATATATATATATATATATATATATATATATATATATATATATATATATATATATATATATATATATATATATATATATATATATATATATATATATGTATATATATATATACAGATATATATACATATATATATATATATATATATATATATATATATATATATATATAAATATATATATATATATATATATATATATATATATATATATATGTATATATATATATATATATATATATATATATATATATATATATATATATATATATATATATATATATATATATATATATATATATATATATATATGTATATATATATATATATATATATATATATACGTAGGTTTGCGGCAGGGGTGTGTGATGTCTCCATGGTTGTTTAATTTGTTTATGGATGGGGTTGTTAGGGAGGTAAATGCAAGAGTTTTGGAAAGAGGGCAAGTATGAAGTCTGTTGGGGATGAGAGAGCTTGTGAAGTGAGTCAGTTGTTGTTCGCTGATGATATAGCGCTGGTGGCTGATTCATGTGAGAAACTGCAGAAGCTGGTGACTGAGTTTGGAAAAGTGTCTGGAAGAAGAAAGTTAAGAGTAAATGTGAATAAGAGCAAGGTTATTAGGTACAGTAGGGTTGAGGGTCAAGTCAATTGGGAGGTGAGTTTGAATGGAGAAAAACTGGGGAAGTGAAGTGTTTTAGATATCTGGGAGTGGATCTGGCAGCGGATGGAACCATGGAAGCGGAAGTGGATCATAGGGTGGGGGAGGGGGCGAAAATCCTGGGGGCCTTGAAAAATGTGTGGAAGTCGAGAACATTATCTCGGAAAGCAAAAATGGGTATGTTTGAGGGAATAGTGGTTCCAACAATGTTGTATGGTTGCGAGGCGTGGGCTATGGATAGAGTTGTGCGCAGGAGGATGGATGTGCTGGAAATGAGATGTTTGAGGACAATGTGTGGTGTGAGGTGGTTTGATCGAGTGAGTAACGTAAGGGTAAGAGAGATGTGTGGAAATAAAAAGAGTGTGTTTGAGAGAGCAGAAGAGGGTGTTTTGAAGTGGTTTGGGCACATGGAGAGGATGAGTGAGGAAAGATTGACCAAGAGAATATATGTGTCGGAGGTGGAGGGAACAAGGAGAAGAGGGAGACCAAATTGGAGGTGGAAAGATGGAGTGAAACAGATTTTGTGTGATCGGGGCCTGAACATGCAGGAGGGTGAAAGGAGGGCAAGGAATAGAGTGAATTGGAGCGATGTGGTATACCGGGGTTGATGTGCTGTCAGTGGATTGAAGCAAGGCATGTGACGCTTCTGGGGTAAACCATGGAAAGCTGTGTAGGTATGTATATTTGCGTGTGTGGACGTATGTATATACATGTGTATGGGGGGGGGGGGGCCATTTCTTTCGTCTGTTTCCTTGCGCTACCTCGCAAACGCGGGAGACAGCGACAAAGTATAATGAAAAAAAAAAAAAAAAGATATATATATATATATATATATATATATATGTATATATATATATATATATATATATATATATATATATATATATATATATA